>NC_057859.1:15300016-15470432 GCF_015237465.2 Chelonia mydas
GCTAGTGCATGGTGCACCCCGATCGGCTCCTCCATGCCTGGCACGTCAACCCGGGTCTCATCCTGTGAGGGAGGGGCACACGGAGCATGAGCCAAGAGGCGGGAGCAGACTTCCCTGCCCGGAGCCCTAGCCCCCGCCTGGCACAGCCTGTCTGCCCCCACTGCCTGCCCCTTGTGCCCCCATGCCAGGGACCCTCTCCCAGGGCGGCTCCTGCTCCGTGGGTTGGGCCAGGGGCGCTGGGCCTGGCTGGTGTCTGCTGGGGGCTCCCACTGGCCATCAGGGAGACACGAATCTGAGCCACAAAGAGCCCCCAAAGCCACATTAGATATGGTATCCCCCAGCCACGGGATGGGGCTGGGGATTAGACCCTTAAGGGCTGCTCTCCCCACGCCTCCAGCCCCACGGCGCTGCCCACCGCCCCCCACACCCCAGCCCCAAAGCAGGACCCCAGCATTACCTTGAGGAAGTAGAGCACCATCCCCTTGAGCACCGTGTAGAAGGTTTTCCAGCCTCGCTTCCCCCAGGGAGCTGGAAGGGCAAAGGTCATGCAGGGTGAGACCCCAGCCCCTCCCGCCCCAGGGAGGGTGAGACCTCCACCCGCCCCAGCCCGTGATGGGTGTCACCCCCCAATGCTGGTTTCCCGGGGTGACAAGCGTCTCACACACACACACACACACACACACACACACACACACACACACGCTGGTTGCTGGGGCGAGAGGCAACACCCCTCCCCCCTGCGCTGGTTGCCAGGTGATGGGTGTCACCGTCCCGTGCTGGTTGCTGGGGCGACAGGCATCACCCCGCCCCACTGCGCTGGTGGTGTCACTCCTGCCCCCATGCTGATTGCCAGGCAACGGATGTCACTCCCCCCATGCTGGTTGCCAGGCAATGGGTGTCACTGCTCCGCCCCCTGCTGGTTGCCGGGGAGACGGATGACACTCACTCTTCTTGCCATCGGCTTCAGCGTGCACCTTGCGGGCGAGCTGCCCCTCCTTGTATGTGGTGGCCTTGGCGTCCTGGGTCAGCGTCAGGAAGGGGTTACTTTTCTTCCGGCTGGACGGGGTGCTGGGCGGCCGGGGTGTCAGGGCACTGACCAGCTCCTCCTCGTCCCTGCAGGGGGAGCCACGGCGCCCGGCATTACAGGTTGGGCTGGCAAGGTGCCCCCCCCGGGGTCAGAATGGAACAGGCCGGGGTTTGTGTCCCCCCCCCTCGACTCCCCACGGTCAGAATGGAACAGGTTGTGGCTCCCCCCCATCAGAATGGAACATGCCATTGACCAGCGGGTAGAATGGGGGCTGGACCAGGCTGTGTGGCTCCCGGGAGGGACCATTGCAGGCAGCGGGGGCAGTGGGAGGCTGGCGGGGCCCCGGGTACTCACATGGCCCACTCCAGCTTCTCGTTGCGGATGGAGTAATACAGGGCCTGCCAGGAGAGCAACAGGGCGTCAGAGCGGCCACGCCCCCGTGAGAGCCCCGCCCCCTGCCTGGGGCAGGCCGCACGCTGCCCCCTAGCAGCCACAGAGCCGGGGGTCCCTGCCTCCCTCCGGCGCTACCCTGGGCAGGGCTCTTCCTTCCGCAGCCAGGCTCTGCAGGGACAGCCCTCGCCAGGACTGCTGGGCACCCCCATCGGAGGGGGTGTCACCCTCGCTGCAATCACCGCGACCTCCCGGCCGTTCCCTGGGCGTCTCCCCAAGGGCATGGCAGGAATGGGCCTGGGCTCCGAGATTAGCCAGGTTCCTCCCCCCTACACAGGGCCACGCGGAGCCCTGTCACCCTCCCCACCCCATGCAGCACTGAGACACGGGGGGCAGGGTGCCAGGGATAGGTAGAGATAGCTAGAGCGGGTGTATGTGGATAGATAGATAGATTAGATAGAGGGGGTCGATGGGGATAGCTAGCTAGAGGGGGTCGATGAGAGTAGATAGCTAGATAGATTAGATAGAGGGGGTCGATAGGGATAGATAGCTGGATAGCTAGCTAGAGGGGATCGATGGGGATAGCTAGATAGATTAGATAGAGGGGGTCGATAGGGATAGATAGCTGGATAGCTAGCTAGAGGGGATCGATGGGGATAGCTAGATAGATTAGATAGAGGGGGTCGATAGGGATAGATAGCTGGATAGCTAGCTAGAGGGGATCGATGGGGATAGCTAGATAGATTAGATAGAGGGGGTCGATGGGTATAGATAGCTGGAGGGGGTCGATGAGGGTAGATAGCTGGATAGCTAGCTAGAGGGGATCGATGGGGATAGCTAGATAGATTAGATAGAGGGGGTCGATGGGTATAGATAGCTGGAGGGGATCGATGGGGATGGATAGATAGATTAGATAGAGGGGGTCGATGGGGATAGATAGATAGACAGATAGATAGAGGGAGTGTGTAGGGTAGATAGATACGGGGGTGGATGGACAGATTTGCGGCAGGATGGACAGACAGACAGGTGTCCGGATGGAGGGTGCAGTGGGGGGACACACGGCTGGGTAGGTACTGGGGCCCGCCAGGCCCTCAGCTGGCACGCAGGCCAGAGGCTCTTGTCGCCCGGCCGAGGGGTTTAGTACCTTGAGCTGATCTTTGGGGAAGTTCTGCCCGTCCCTCATACCATCAAGGTTGGTTACAAACTCCTGGCAGGTCATGCTGCGGCCGATGTTCTGCAGCCACAAGGGGGCGACGGTGCGACGCACACGGGGTGGGAGAAACGCGGATCACAGTGAGAACAGGGCTGGGTTTGTGCCCGTGTGGCACTTCGTGCTGCCCAGCGCACATGGCTCCCACACACGTCCTCCCCACCCCAGGCCAGGGCCAGCACCAGGGCCAGGGGCACTGACCCCACACAGCCTGGATAATGGAGCCAAATGATCCTTCTAGCACTCAGAGCCTGCTGCTCCCAAAGCCCTGGAGGGGAGCTGCGCCGGGGCTATGACACACTGTTACATGGTGCTACATCCAGCCAGCAGAGGGCAGCTGTGCCTTGTCTGGCCTCCTGTAGTGCTGGCCAGGGCCACAAACACAGGCTGACGTGGGGCGCCCACGGTTCCATCCTGCCGGCTGACAACTCAGCTGGGGGGTGGACCCTGCACCCCTCTCACTGCTAGCCTGCCAGTGACAACATGGCTATCCCAGTGACGGGCAGCCTCCCCTTAAATCACTCCTTGCCCCTAAGAGTACAAAGCGAGGGGCGGGTGGCAGGAAGGAGCAGAACCCAGGAGTCCGGGGGCCAGGTCTGTGCTGGAGCCTGCTTGGGCACATCCCTCCACGCCCGTGTTTCTGCACACAGGCACTCCCCTGTTCACACACATGCTCCATCTTGGGCAAACAACCTGTGTGGATTCACATGCGTGCACACCCAGGACCTTGTGCCCACACTCACACAGCATTTTGCCCTGGAGCTGCAGCATGGAGCCATGATGCATCTGGGCGGGGGCTGCTGTTCTCAGGGGTGACCTTCCCCCTGCCCCAGGTGAATCACGGGCACAGCTCCTCCTGGGTACGAGGCCTGGGGTCCCGCACAGAACAGCTGCCGGGGCACAGCTGGGCACGGTCAGGCACCAGGGGTGACTCCCAGAGCAGCAGGAGAAGGGGAGTTTGCAGGACCAGTCGCTGCACTGCCCAACTCCCCAGATCAGCCAAAGGCTAATGGGACCCTTGAGCAGGGCTGGGATTAGAGTGGGTGTCCCTGGGGCACCCACAGTGTGACCAGGGACAGCTAGGTGAGGGCCAAGGAGACCCACCCAGTAAAGTGAAATGCCAGGCAAAACCAGTGGGCAGCCCCAGCTCCAAGGATTTCCCTCCCCCGTGACATGGGCATACTCTAGCATGCACAAACCCATGAGCACACGCCTGGGCAGGGCCCCAGACGGCTGGGCACACGAGTATGTGTGAGATCACGGAGCCTGTGTCCACGCATGTGCGCGCTAACTGGAGGCCTGTCCCACCCCGGACTGAGCCTGCCGATTTGCTAACAAGCTTTTTAGCCTTGCCTTTTCATGCAATAGGTTCCCTTAGAGACTGTGGCGCTGGTGAAAAGGGCCAGATGGACGGACTATCCCTTCCCCCCGCTGCTGAATCCCAGAACATGCACAGCCACCTGACCCCAGGCCTCACCCCGCCCTTCGAGGCGGAGCTCTGTCTCCATAGCCTAGGACCTCGTGAGCCCTCCCTGCTGGAGATGGGCTGAGCCCCCCATCTCATTGCACACTTGCACCAAAGCACTCACCGATGGGAACCACCGGGGGGAGAGCACGTCCTGCTACCAACCCCATTCCCCCTCTGTGCCCAGCTGCACGAAACAGCCCAGCTCTGGACACCGCCCTGGCATGGCCAGTCGGGCCACACTCTGGGCTTGGTTGGTGAGATCCCCATTGAACCCCCCCACCCCTCCGTGCCCCTGGGCTTACCTGCCCGTGCAGGTCCGTATTGAGCAGCATGACGGCGCAGGTCAAGGTGTGCACAGCATCTAGGGGCAGAGAGGGAGCATGTTTGGCATGGAGCCGGCCTGGGGGTCCATGGCAGGAGAGATCTGCAGAGCCCACTGTGTGTGGACAGCAGGGGTCTCACACCCCTCCAGGGCACAGATCGCCCCACCCGGCACCTCTCCCAGGCAGGCACTGTGGCAACCTCCTGGTAAGCGATCCCAGCTCTCAGTGGCACAGCTCCTCCCCCGCCATCTACTGAGTGCTGGGGTGGAGGTAGGGCGGGGCAATCATGGGCATTTGTGTGGGGGCAGTGGGGAATCCCAAAACGCCTTCATCCCGGGGCTCCGAAGTAAAACCTGGGCATCCCAGCCAAACTCCAGCTCCATTCATCCCCACCACCCCTAACCCTAACCCTCACCCGCCCTCGCAGCTTCCTGTGGCGCGACACTCTTCACTTCCTGTCTTAAACTGGCCTGCAGCCTTGTGGTACCATTAAACAGCTGCCTGGTTCCAGCCCAGAGGTGGCAGGTGCCGTGACCACTCTGAATGGCCCGGGAGCTGGGCGGGTTCATGGCTGCCAGGCGCTGGCCCGGGTGCATTGCCGCTCTTTAGAAGCATGGTGGTCCTGCCTCTCAAGCACCCTGTAGAGGAGGGATGGGAATCACTGCCTCCTAGTGTGGGTGGGGAAACTGAGGCACAGAGCAGCACCGGTCCCATGGGGAGTGAGTGACAGTGTCAGGTCCAGGATGCGTCAGACCCTAGGGTGCCTGTGAGCCGGGGCGGGGATGTGGGGGGCCCGAGGAGCTCACCTGCCGAGGGGAAGGCATCGGGGTTGCTGAGGTGGTAGCGCTTAGAGAAGTGTCTGAGGATCCGCTCCCGCTCCTGCGTCTCCCCAGTCAGCACGAAGGCCTTGAGGAAGGACCTGCCCGGCACACAGGAGACACCACCCGGGGAGACTTGCAGCTGGCACCTGGACTGGCTGGATCCTCTCCTCTCCCCACCCTGCGCATGCCGCTCGTCTGCTGCCACTGCAGCCCCAGGTATGTTTGTACAGCCCCTGGCCCCCTGTGGCCCCAGGCCCGTGCAACAGGGACTCTGCCCCCCCGGACCCAGAGATGTGTAGCCTGGGGGCTTTCTCTGCCTGGGGCTGATCAGCTGTTTGCTCCAATCCCCGCCCCGCCTCCCCACGTCTGCCCTATTTAGCTTGTCAGCTCTTTGGGGTGGGAACTGTCCAGTACGCTGTGTGTCCAGGGCCTGGCACCACGGGGCCCTCTCTGGCTGGCCTTAGGTCTGGTCGTCAGCAGCATGTTCCGATGCTGAGATGAGGAATTAATAGCGCTGCCCTGAGCGTCCCCTCCCTCTGCCCCCCTCCCTGCAGGCTTTCGTCCCACGCTGCTCCCCTGGGAAACGCTCTGGACGGGTCTGCGGTGCCCTTACCTGAGGGCCCGGTCCAGAGTCTGCCCGCTGAACTGGAAGAAGGCGAGGTACTCCTCCGCCACCTGCCGGCTGAACTCGTTGCTGGGAACCAACACATGCAGATCAGAGCAGCGCAGAGCTGAGCTCCGGGCTACTCCAGCCCCAGCCTCTCCCAGCAGGGGGCGCTGTGGGGGCGGGGCAGGGCACTGGCTGTGGGGGAAGCTCCCAGCTACTCCAGCCCCAGCCTTGGGCACTGTGGGGAGTGGGGCAGGGCGCTGGCTATGGGGGGAGCTCCTGGCTACTCCAGCCCTCCCAGTAGGGGGCACTCCAGAACACCATCCATCTTGCCCGAAATGTCACTTAAGTCCTTACTTCTTCCTGAGGTAGGAGGCCACCTGCGACCTCTTGAAGCCGTCCAGGTGGTAAAGCCTTGCTGCCAGCCGCTGAGCTGCCCCCTGGTCCCCGGAGGCCCCGTTGGCAAGGAGGGCCCCGTCGGGCTGCAACACTTCCGGGTCTCCTGGCTTCTCCCCTGCGTCCTCCTCCTTGGGACACCTGAGGGGGCGGACGGGGGTGTCAGCAGCAAGGGGGGGCCCCTCCCATCACTGCCCTCCCCATGGCTGAGTCCAGCCCTCTCCTGCAGCAGCCTGCTGTGAGGGGAGGCACTGGCTGCGAGGCCCAGCTCTGCCCCCCTGCTGGGCAGTGTAAGTGGCGCGTGGGGCCTTGTGATCTGCCCCTCGGCGCTCAGACACGGGTCTGTGGTAAGTGAGGTTAAGAGTCCTACTACTGCTGCTGCTGCCTCTGAGCTCTCTTTGTTAGCTCATGGGGCCAAGGCCGCGGTTTGGAAGCTGGGTTCTCATCCTGCTTCCCCATTAGGGGTGAGCAAATCCTATATCAGCTCATGTGTGCATCAAAGAGCCGTCAGGGAGTAGGGCTGGGAGGAGCGCACACCTGCAGTCTGTGAAAGGAAGGCTGGTCAAGTGGTTAGCCTGAAACCTGGGTTCAATTCCCCATGTGACCTTACTTAGACCCAGATCCTCCATGTTAGGCTCCTAATTCCCCTTGGCAATCAGGAGCCTAAATATCTCTGAGGATCTGGGCCTCAGGCCCCACTAGGGTTGCCAACTTTCTAATTGCACAAAATCAAACACAAAACACAAAAAAGAGGCTTACAAGAAGTGGAAGATTGGACAAATGACCAGGGATGAGTATATAAATATTGCTCGGGCATGCAGGAGTGAAATCAGGAAGGCTAAATCACACCTGGAGTTGCAGCTAGCAAGAGATGTTAAGAGTAACAAGAAGGGTTTCTTCAGGTATGTTGGCAATAAGAAGAAAGTCAAGGAAAGTGTGGGCCCCTTACTGAATGAGGGAGGCAACCTAGTGACAGAGGATGTGGAAAAAGCTAATGTACTCAATGCTTTTTTTGCCTCTGTCTTCACTAACAAGCTCAGCTCCCAGACTGCTGCGCTGGGCAGCACAGCATGGGGAGGAGGTGACCAGCCCTCTGTGGAGAATGAAGTGGTTCAGGACTATATAGGAAAGCTGGACGACCACAAGTCCATGGGGCCGGATGTGCTGCATCCGAGAATGCTAAAGAAGTTGGTGGATGTGATTGCAGAGCCATTGGCCATTATCTTTGAAAACTCATGGTGATCGGGGGAGGTCCCAGATGACTGGAAAAAGGCTTATGTAGTGCCCATCTTTAAGAAAGGGAAGAAGGAGGATCCTGGGAACTACAGGCCGGTCAGCCTCACCTCAGTCCCTGGAAAAATCATGGAGCAGGTCCTCAAGGAATCAATTCTGAAGCACTTAGAGGAGAGGAAAGTGATCAGAAACAGTCAGCATGGATTCTCCAAGGGCAAGTCATGCCTGACTAATCTAATTACCTTCTATGACGAGATAACTGGCTCTGTGGATGAGGGGAAAGCAGTGGACATGTTGTTCCTTGACTTTAGCAAAGCTTTTGACACGGTCTCCCACAGTATTCTTGCCAGCAAGTTAAAGAAGTATGGGCTGGATGAACGCACTATAAGGTGGTAGAAAGCTGGCTAGATTGTCGGGCTCAACGGGTAGTGATCAATGGCTCCATGTCTAGTTGGCAGCCGGTATCAAGTGGAGTGCCCCAGGGGTCGCTCCTGGGGCCGGTTTTGTTCAATATCTTCATTAATGATCTGGAGGACGGCGTGGATTGCACCCTCAGCAAGTTTGCGGATGACACTAAACTGGGAGGAGTGGTAGATACGCTGGAGGGTAGGGATAGGATACAGAGGGACCTAGACAAATTGGAGGATTGGGCCAAAAGAGATCTGATGAGGTTCAACAAGGACAAGTGCAGAGTCCTGCACTTAGGACAGAAGAATCCCATGCACCGCTACAGACTAGGGATCGAATGGCTTGGCAGCAATTCTGCAGAGAAGGACCTAGGGGTGACAGTGGACGAGAAGCTGGATATGAGTCAGCAGTGTGCCCTTGTTGCCAAGAAGGCCAGTGGCATTTTGGGGTGTATAAGTAGGGGCATTGCCAGCAGATCGAGGGATGTGATCGTTCCCCTCTATTCGACATTGGTGAGGCCTCATCTGGAGTACTGTGTCCAGTTTTGGGCTCCACACTACAAGAAGGATGTGGAGAAATTGGAGAGAGTCCAGCGAAGGGCAACAAAAATGATTAGGGGTCTGGAACACATGACTTATGAGGAGAGGCTGAGGGAACTGGGATTGTTCAGTCTACGGAAGAGAAGAATGAGGGGGGATTGGATAACTGCTTTTAAGTACCTGAAAGGTGGATCTAGACTATTGCCGGTGATAGCAGATGACAGGACAAGGAGTAATGGTCTCAAGTTGCAGTGGGGGAGATTTAGGTTGGATATTAGGAAAAACTTTTTCACGAGGAGGGTGGTGAAGCACTGGAATGCGTTACCTAGGGAGGTGGTGGAATCCCCTTCCTTAGAAGTTTTTAAGGTCAGGCTTGACAAAGCCCTGGCTGGGATGATTTAGTTGGGATTGGTCCTGCTCTGGGCAGGGGGTTGGACTAGATGACCTCCTGAGGTCCCTTCCAACTCTGATATTCTATGATGCTATGAAACACCCCTGCCCCGAAGCCCTGCCCCCACTCACTCCATCCCTCCTCCCTCCGTCAGTCGCTCTCCCTGACCCTCACTCACTTTCACCGGGCTGGGGCATGGGAGTTGGGGTGCGGGCTCTAGGCTGGGGGTGCAGGCTTCGGGTGGGGCCAGAAATGAGGGGTTCAGGGTAAAGGTGAGGGCTCTGGCTGGGGGTGCGGGCTCTGGGTGAGGCTGGGGAGGAGGGGTTTGGGGTGGAGGAGGGGACTCAGGCCTGGGGCAGGGACAGTGGCGGATTAATGATTTTGCTGCCCCTAGGCCCTGAAATAATTGGTGCCCCCCCCGCCCCGCCCCAGCTCACCTCCGCTCCGCCTCCACCCCTGAGCGCGCCACCGGGTCCTGCTTCTCCCCGCTCCCTGCCAGGGCTTATGCGGGAAACAGGTTTGCGAAGGGGGGGAAGGCGGCGCACTCAGGAGCAAAGGTGGGGCCGGGGCGGGGATCTGGGGAAGGGGACCAATAGGGGCAGGGAGGGGGTGGGGAATGGGGGCGGGGAAGGGGTGGAGTTGGGGTGGGGCCGGGGGCGCAAACCGGCGCCGGGGGAAGCAGCCTCTGGCTGCTATTATAAATTTGCCGCCCCTGCAAATTTGCCAGCCTAGGCGTTAATAAGCCGCTGGGCAGGGGGTTCGGGTGTTGGGGGGCGTGGGCTCCGGAGGCAGTTTGGGTGGAGGAGGGGACTCCGGGCTGGGCTGGGGGTTCGGGGTGCAGGTCCTGGAGGCACTTACCGCGGCTCCCAGAAAGCGGCCGCCAGGTCCCTGCAGTGCAGCCCTAGGCGCATGGGCAGCAGGGAGGCTCCGCTTGCTGCCCTTGTGCCCGCAGGCACCGCCCCTGCAGCCCTGGAGCCCTTTTTAAAATTTGGCGTCACATTAGCTAGCCTCCAGGCATCTGGTACAGAAGCTGATTTAAATGATAGGTCACAGACCACAGTTAGTAGTTCTGCAATTTCACATCTGAGTTCCTTCCGAACTCTTGGGTGATACCATCTGGTCCTGGTGACCTACTCATGTTTAATTTATCAATTTGTTCCAAAACCTCTTCTAATGATACCTCCATCTGGGACAGTTCCTCGGATCTGTCACCTAAAAGGAATGGCTCAGGTTTGGGAATCTCCCTCACATCCTCAGCTGTGAAGACCGATGCAAAGAATTCATTTAGTTTCTCTGCAATGGCCTTGTCATCCTTGAGTGCTCCTTTAGTGTCTCGATCGTCCAGTGGCCGCACTGGTTGTTCAGCAGCTTCCTGCTTCTGATGGACTTTAAAAAAAACCTGCTATTACTTTTTGAGTCTTTGGCTAACAGAGAGAGCTGTCTTGCATCCACCCTCAGGGCCCTAGCCTGGCTTTGTGCTCAGCCCTGGTGTTCTGCCTTGTGCTGCCCTGAGGAGGAATTCACAGCGATGTCACCTGGCGTTAATCTCCCCTCTCCACCCAGCTCAGCTTGTGAGCCAAGCAAAACTGGGGGGGGCGGGGGGGGCGGAGAGGAAGGGTGTGACTGGGGGCAGGGGACAAAGTCCTGCCTGGGAGAATAATCTTAACAGCAGCAAAGCCCCTTCCCCTGGCGCCCTTCTGAACCAGCACCATGCAGTTACATCCTGGGGTGTAACCAGGGATTAGAGCAGCAGCCAACAGGGAGCTGGCACCGGCTGGGGTGGATATCCCAGAGAGAAAGAGAAAGCAAAGCTGCTTGGGTCACCGGCCTGCTGCGCTGACTCAGGGATCTGGCTGACTGGTTTGGACATTAACCCTTGCAGCGCATGCGTAGGGCTGCTGGGGGCGCTCTGTGCCCTGCTGGATCCGGTGGGAGCTCTTGGCATCGAAGGGAGGAGATGCGGGCTACCCACTTTGCCAGGATGCATGGGCATCCCCCACAGCCTGGGCTAAACCCACATGGCCCGCAGCTGGGTTCTTGGGCCGGAAGGCCCCAGGACACTGCATGGGGGCCAGCTGTGGGGCGGGGGCTGGACCCTCTTGAGGGAACGTGGGGGTGAAGAGGCGGGCAAATGGCTCGGAGCAGGGGAGGGGTTGAGTGTGGGGGGGTTGTCAGCAGCTAGATCAGCAGCGTGGCTGGGGGCTGCGTTTGGGGTGATGGCCAGAGGCAGGCTGGTGAGGGAGAAGAGGCAGCCCAGCCCTGGGGTGGGAGCATGGCAACCCTCCGCACCATGCTCTCTATGCCCCACCTCCAAGGTGCACCAGCTCCAAAGGGTTAACAGCCTGGGGCCGCAGGGCTGGGCAATGCACTGGGCAACACACCGGGCTCTGGGGAGGAGCATGGCCCCACAGGCAGGGGGCAGCAGCACTGCTGGGAAAGGGCTGGGTGCTGCCCCGCTTCACAGCTCTACTTGCCCCTCGGCCTGGCCTGGTGGGCCGGGCTCCCCAAACAC
This sequence comes from Chelonia mydas, assembly GCF_015237465.2. Lineage (NCBI taxonomy): Eukaryota > Metazoa > Chordata > Testudines > Cheloniidae > Chelonia > Chelonia mydas. The sequence continues at coordinate 15,311,342 of NC_057859.1, forward strand.
CATCCAGCCCGGGGGGGGTCATGGGACCGGCTCCCCTCCTGGCATTCCCAGAACTCTGCACAGCACTCGGGATGGGTCCTGTGCACCATAGCGCAGGGCCTGTCAGCTCTCAGGGCGGGGACCGTCTCTGCTCTGGGTCTGTTCAGCGCCTGGCGCCATGGGGGCCTGGCCTGTGACCAGGGCTGCTAGGCACTACCTAATACACCTAATAATGTACAGTGCCAGGTGCCACGGGGGACCTGGCCTGGGCAGTGCCGTAATACACCTAATAAGTCACCTACAGTGCTTAGCACCATAGGGGTGTGGCCTGGGGCTTAGACACCTGGGCACTACCGTAATACACCTAATAAATCACATGTGTGGGGCTGCTAGGCACTATCAACATACACCTAATAAATCAGATACAGTCCTTGCTCTATGGGGGCCTGGCCCTTGACTGAGGTGCCTAGGTGCTACCATAATATACCTAGTAAATAAGAACAATAACCTCACTGGTGCCAGGGGCAAGGTGCTGAGCATGATGCCAGCCCAGTGAGTGACCTGTCCGTACCAGTCTGGCTGGTGGCTGACAGCCCCCCAGCTGAGGGGATTTGCGCTACAGACAGTGATGCTGTGGCTGGAGCGTGGGGGCTGGCTGGGTGCCCTGCAGCACCCTACGAAGTCAATGCTTGAGGCTGGAGTCAGTGAGGCATCGTCTAGCAAAGCCTACAGGGTCAATGTCTCCTGGGAGCCCACAGCTCAGATTCACTGCCCTGGAAGGGCTTGGCCAGGACAGCCTGCACCCGCCCACAGCCCAGCCCAGCAGGGACCAGCAGCCAGTCCGGAGGTTGCATCAGGCTGGTCAGATGTGAGGGTGAGACAGAGCCAGGGAGAGAGAAAGGGCAGCAGAAGGTGGGAGAAAGCAGAGAGCTGGTCATAGTGAGAGGCAGCAGGGCTGGAGCCCAGAGGCCCCGGGGATGGGCACCTCATTAGAGAAAGACAGATGCATTGGATAGCTAGTAACATAGAATCATAGAATATCAGGGTTGGAAGGGACCTCAGGAGGTCATCTAGTCCAACCTCCTGCTCAAAGCAGGACCAATCCCCAATTTTTGCCCCAGATCTCTAAATAGCCTTCTCAAGGATTGAACTCACAACCCTGGGTTTAGCAGGCCAATGCTCAAACCACTGAGCTATCCCTCCCCCATGTGATAGCTAGATCAAGGGGGGCGGGGTCTGGGGATGGCTGGATAGACAGATGGATGGACGGATGGGTAGCAAGTTCCATTAGCTCTCAGCTATCTCTACCCTCTTGGAGCGCTCACCAAATGGCTGCCAGCTCTCATCTCAGCCCTCACAGTGCAAAGCTCAGCTCAGCCCCGGCGCCTAACCACAGCCGGAGGATGTCGTGGCTGCCAGAGCCCCACAACCTCCCGCCTGGTTCCCCGTGGCCGGACTCGCGAGCTGGCTTACCCCGAGGTGGGCTCCGGCCTGCCCTCCTCCTCCAGCACAGGCTCATCTCCAGGTGCGGGGGATAGTTCCTCCATCTCCTGCCCCTGTGCCGCGCCGTCCGGCTTCCCCTCCGCTGCGTCAAGCGTCTCAGCCGGAGACTCAGCCTCAGTGACTTCCCCTCGCGGGCAGGAAGTGCTCTGGGATGCCTTCGCCACCAGGCAGGGGGGAGCCGGGCTGCCACAGCCAGGGGCTGGCAGCCCCAAATCCACCTCCTGGCACTGAGCAGGTTCCACGGTGTGCTGCTGGGAGACCTGGGGGCTCCAGCTGCCTCCGCCCGCAGGGGGACTCGGGGGCCGGAGCTTGCAGGGGCTGGGGTGGTCCCAGTCTTCCTCGTGCAGCAGGGCCGATATCACAGAGGTGCCGGAAGCTGAAAACAGCAAGCCGCCCTCAGGTGGGTCCAGAGCACCACTGAGACCTGCGGGAAGAGTCCAGTTACCAATGGTCCCAGCACAGCCCCTGCACCCCCACTACTGTGGCCCCAGCCAGCCTCCCGCCCGCCATACGGGGCCAGACCCCTCCTGCCGTGGCCCCAGCCAGCCTCCTTCCCGCGATACGGAGACAGACCCCCCCCCCCGGCGTAGCCACAGCCAGTCTCCCGCCTGCGAAATGGGCCAGACCCCCAGCTGGCGTGGCCCCAGCCAGCCTCCTGCTTGCGATACGGGCCAGACCCCCAGCTGCCGTGACCCCAGCCATCCTCCTGCCTGAGATATGGGGCCAGACCCCCAGCTGCCGTGACCCCAGCCATCCTCCCGCCTGAGATACGGGGCCAGACCCCCAGCTGCCGTGACCCCAGCCATCCTCCCGACTGCGATACAGGGCCAAATCCCAAGCGGGTGTGGCACCATGCAGGAGGGTATGGGTCCAGCCGGGGAGCAGTGGCTAGGCCAGAAGGGTCAGATCAGGCTGCAGGGATCCAGCCCCCGCCTCTCCGCTAGCCCAACCCCAGCCATGGAGCTGTCAGGGCAGGGAGCAGCCAGGGGCTGGGCTCACGGAGCCACAGACCCCGCAGCTACATCCCTGCAACTCCAGCCAGCTGAGCCCATGCCAGCCCTGCCCGGAGACCCTCGGATTGGCTGCTTTCCCCTCAGTACTGACTCCTCCACAAGAGCAGCCAATAGAAATCTGGCAAAGCTCTTCCCCCCCCCCGGCCCCAGGAGCTGACACCATTCTCACATAAGGGCAGGGGGCAGCTAAAGAGCCCTGCAGCACCTCCCCCAAGGTGGGGGGGGGCAGAACAGATGAGGTGGGGTCAGGACAGAGGGGAAGTAGGGAGGCAGGCAGGCAGATGTGATGTCCCTTTCTTTTCCGTAGAATATGACAGACCCCCCGCTTTAAGCACGGCACACAGGCCTGGCCCGACTGGCTCAGACCCATGGCCCACCCAGCCTACTGTTGTCTGGGACAGGGGCTGCACCAGCTGCTGCAGAGAGGCACAGGAACCAGCAGCAGCAGGTGGGGTACAGTCTGCCCCCCACATTCGGTCTCACAGCCAGCCCCCCACCCCCTGTAGGCCAGGTAGGAGCCATCGCAGAACAGCTGGGTTTCACCCGTGAGTCAGCTGGCTCGTCCCCGAATGGTCCCAGGACTCACCCGACTCCACGCTGCACAGGAGAACCGGGGGGCGGCAGACGGCTCCATCTGCCAGCTGGTCAGGGGGGCGGGCCGGGGCCTGGAGAACAAGGAAAGACGCATTAGAAGATCTGCAGGAGCCCAAGAACTGCCGGGAACAGAGCAGGGGCCAGGGAGTTAGCTGGTAAGGCCGGGTGGGGCTTCTCTGATCCAGCCTGGCCTCCTGCACAACACAGGTGGACAATCCAGCCCAGGGCACAAAGATTTTAGAAAGAGAAGCCCAAGCTCCATTGGAAAACACTGTGGGGGGATCCACCCCATCCCCACGCCTACTTAACCCTCCTCCTCGGGAACGACGTGCACTGGGCCTTCCTGGCCCCGACCATGGCTGGCACCAGCAAAACTTCCACAATAACCGACTCTGAAATCACCGACCCAGAGGGGAAGTTTCTGCCAGGCCCTGCTAATGAGTGGCTGGCTCACGCCCTGACACAGGAGGGTTTATAACATGACTGAAGGTAACCAAGCCTGATTTGCTGCTGAGCCTCTTTTGTTTGTGATCTCTTGTGGCAGGGAATTCCACAGGTTAACTAGGCACTGTGTGTGTTTTTCATTCGCTGCCTTTAACACTCATTGATTGTCTCCTGGCAGGGGCATTACGCAATAGGGCAGGTCCTGCTGTTCTCCCCATCTCTCTCTCACTCTATTTTACAGCCCTCTGCCATCTCCCTCCTTCTTCTCCTCTCTAAAGCAACAGCCCAGCCCTTGCCCGTCTCTGTTTCTGCTCTGTACTCTTTGGCGACAGGCTGACCTCACCCCAGCTGACCCACAGGGCTGGATGGGAGCTGAGCAGAAATCGCAGTATCCTGGTATTTCGACATCGGTTTTGCTCCTGAATTGGGACGGAAGGCCAAAATGCTGACGTTTTTTGCAGAATGAAAAGGTCAGAAAAGTGTCAATTTGGAAATGCTGAAACATTTCGGGTCAGTTCAACATTCAGCCACACCTGTCTATGGAGCCACGGTGCCTCATGGGAGTTATAGTTCTGGTACCTCTTGTTCAATTGTGCTGGATGGGGGGGGCTCCCTGGCTGGACTACATCGCCCAGCATGCACCTGCACTCATATGATTCCCATGAGACAGCATGCGGTTCAGTCAGAGGTGAAACCATGATGAATCATAGGAGATGTAGTTCATCCAGGGAGCCTGGCACATAGGGGAAAATGGAACATACAATGGGGGCCTGGTCTGTGACTGGGGCGCCTAAGCACTACCATAATACCTCTAATAGCAATAGAAAAGTACAGCGCCTAGCATAGAGGGGTGCTGGTCTGTGACTGGGGCCCCGAAGGGTAATGGTAATACAAACATGACCAGTCCTGGTGGGAGTGGTGAGAACCAGCTCTGAGGAACGCCTCCCCCCCAGCAATCCTGGGCCAGTAGCAGCTCGGGGGATGTGTCTGGTTTTGACACCCTCGGGTTTTACCCAGCAGCATCCCTGTAGACTGACAGACGCTGGGCAGCATCATCCAGAGCAGCTCAGTGCCCGCTGCTCCTCTTGGTTGAGAACCAGGCCCCTGAACCAAGCGACCCCATCACTCCAGCCTCAGCACCCCAACCTGGTCATCCCCCTCCCCCGGTCACTGCAATGGCAGGAAAGCCAACACTGGAGCTACCCCAAGCTCCTCCTGGTGCTGCTCCTGGGAAATATTCCAGAAATGTGTCACCCTGCCCCCCGACACCCCCCTGCCCCGGCAGGATGGCTGACACCCCACCCCCACGGCAAAGCCTGATGCACGAGGCCGGCTGCCTCATCCCCAGCCCCACGCTGGAGACTGGCCAGACGCCAAGCCACCGGCTGCAAACAATCCACAGGAAGGTACATGCTGAGCAGTGCCCTGTTGGAGCCAGGCTCCAGCCACGCCAGGCCACCTTTAAACTTAGAGCCCTGGCCAGAGGGCTTGCGGAGGGGCAGGGCATCCCGGCCCTTGGGGAGGGCCGAGCACACAGCCCGACAGGCACAGCGATCTGGGCCCTCCATGGAGCTGAGGTCAGAATTCAGCCCAGGCAAGCCGCACGTCAGGGGCTGCCCCACGGTGCCGGTGCTGAGGGGCTGGCCCAAACCCCATTCCCTGGCCCGGTTTCCCCTTGCACTGGTTTGACACACTAAACAGGCCTTAGGGTGGGTGTAAATGGCCCCCTCGGGCTCCCGCCTCTGTAGGGGCCTCCCCAGCTGGTGTGGAGCCCTGCCCCTAGGGCCATAGGGGGCGGATCAGGGTCATGGCTGGGGCACCCTGCGCTGTGGCTATTCCCTGCCCCCCAGGGCCAATAGGGGGTGGGTCGGGGGCATGGCCAGAGCACCCTGTGCTGTAGCTGTTCTCTGCCCCCCAGGGCCCATAAGGGGCGGATCAGGGGTGTGACTGGGGGGCACTGCACTGTGGCTGTTCTCTGCCCCCTAGGGCCTATAGGGGGTGGATGGGGGCATGGCCAGTGTGGCCTGCACTGTGGCTATTCTCTGCTCCCCAGGGCTCATGGGGTGGATTGGGGATATGGCCAAGGCACCTGCACTGTATCTGTTCTTGAGCCCCAGGATCCCAAGGGGGGCAGATCGGGGGGGGGGGGGGGGGCACTGCACTGAGGCTGTTCTCTACCCCGAGGGCTCACTGGATGCTATGAAAAACAGATCATGAGTTGGAGCAGCCTGGAGGTTTCTCTAACCGACCCCAGGGGCTGGGCAGGTCCCTGCATGGCCCCAGAACCTGCGGGTTACAGTGACCGAGAAGCTGGATATGAGTCAGCAGTGGGCCCTTGCTGCCAAGAAGGCCACCGGCACACTGGGCTGCATTCGTGGGGGCATTGCCAGCAGATCGAGGGACGGGATCGTTCCTCTCTATTCGGCCCTGGCGAGGCCTCATCTGGAGTGCGGCGTCCAGCTTTGGGCCCCCTGCTACAGAAGGGACGTGGACAAATTGGAGAGAGTCCAGCGGAGGGCAACGGAAATGATCAGGGGCTGGGGCACATGGCTGGCGAGGAGAGGCGGAGGGACCTGGGCTTGTCTAGTCTGCAGAAGAGAAGGGGGTGGGGGTGGGTGACAGCAGCCTTCACCCTACCCCCCGCCCTGCATGTGGCCGAGCAGAGCCCAGGCCCCCGGCCCCAGGGAGGAGCTGGGTGGCAGCAGCACGGCAGCCCGTTTGATTGGTCCTGCAGAACCCAGCAGGAAGGTGCCTGCTCCAGAGCACCCCCTGCTGGCACCTTCTCTATTCACCATTTACCTGTACATGGCCACAGAATGCCCCTGTAATGTGGCAAAGAAAGCCACTGACAGGAAGGGAGGTAAGGGGGCGTGGGCTGAAGTGGTCTGCCCTCCACGTTACTCATACCGAGCTCTCATCTAGCATCTCCCAGCAGTTGATCTCCAAGGAGGTCAGCGGCATCAGCTTCACTTCACAAGTGGGGAACTGAGGCACAGCGAGGGGCCATAAAAGTTATGCAGCAGCAGAGCTGGGGCTCCCAAGTCCCAGGTAGTACTCTGTTCACTAGGCCACGCTGCTTTCCACCTTCTCAGCAGGGACATTACTCCAGCCTGCCTCCCTTGCATGCTGGTGAGCCTGTGTGCACCCGAGGGAGTTTGGACCCACGGTGTAGTTTTACACCCCGTGTATATCCCCATTCCCCAGAGCCCGTCCTCTCTCTTCCACCAATGTCAATCAGGAGTCACTCCACAGAAAGCAAGGGAGTGACACCAGTGCAAGCGAGAGGGGATGCAGCCCCCAATGCATCCACACCCCACAGCAGCACCGCAGTGTCTGCATGGATGCTGCCGTTCACACCCCTCATGAGCACGAGTGTGAGGGCAATGCCATGGTCTGGTCTGTGAACACAATCGTGGAAGATGCACGAGCGAATCCATGTGCAAAGTGGCTGCTCCTATCCCAGGGGCCAGGCCCTGGGGCTGGTCCCAGAACATGCTTTGACTGCGCTGGCTCCTGTCCAGGGTGCCCTGGAGCACTGCATCTTGGGACATGTAGTTCCCACGGGCCACGCCTCCAAATTACTGAAGCTGTCTACACCCAAGCTGCGACTGCAGCATGCTGCCTACGCCAAGGGGAGGGCTTTTCCCACCGCTGGAGGTAATTCACCTCCCACCAGACCCCGGCAGCCTGGTTTGCGAGGCTTATGCAGAGCAGGGAAGAATAATTCCCTCTGGCAACGTTCCCCGGCCAGGGCTATGCAGCAGGTCGATGGGCTGGGCTGGTGGGGGTCAATACTGCAGCTCAGTACGGACCCAGGCGGGCACAGCCAGTGCCCCTTCGTGCCCCCCATCTCACAGCTCCGCAGTGCCGGGAGTGGCCGGGCAGGCCAAGGGCGCTTTCTCCAAACTGAGATCACTCAGTGTGGCCTGAGCGGGCGGGGTAAAGGGGGAGACATGGGCCATCCTTCCGCTAAGCCCCTCCCTCCAGCCTGGCCACCAGAGACGGTCCCCCCAAGGCTGGCCTCCAGAAGGAAGTTGACAAAAGGCGAATGGGCTGCTCGCTGCTTACCTCCAGGTCCTCGGCCATCGAGCGGGACCCGTCGATGTCCCGTTCCGTGATCACCAAGGGGGCCCAGGTGCTGCAGTGCATCGTGTAGGCGGGGACATCGCACGGCACCTCATCCTCAGCTCCCGGTTCATCCGCCTCGGCCAATGGGCACCAGAGCACTTCCTCCCGCTGGCTGCCCGACACCGGCTCGTCCTGGGGAGCCCTGTAGGTCTCATCGCTGGAACCAGCGTGATACCCCTCGGCGGTGCTCCACAAGGCAGGGCCGTCAGAGGGGCTGGGCCCTGTGGGGCACGGGCTCTCCTGGAAGAGTGGGTTGTTGTAGAAGAGGCACTGTTCTTCCTCCTCCTCCCCCTCCTCCTCCTCAGATGACAAACTCTCCTCCTCCTGCCTCCCCGGCCCGGCCTCTTGCCCATCATCGCTGTCACTGGCTCCGGTGGCTCTTTCGTCCAGCGGCTCCCAGGAGATGGGCAAGCCCTGTGCAGTTGGGGCGCAGCTCTGTGCATCCTCGGGGCCCCGGGACCAGCTGCTTAGCTCAGCGACAGGCTCTTCTTGCTTCTCCAGCTCCCCTTGCAGGTCCAGCACACACAGCTGAGCTTGGAGGATCCCAGCCCAGAACAGTGCTTGGGCAGCGTCATTCTTCTCCTCGTCCTGGGCATTCAGGTTCTCTGCTGGAGGGGGCGGAGATTCCACAGCGGGGATCTCTGAACCAAGTGCATTCCCCACGGCTCCCGGCGTCCCTCCACCGCCAAGGCCAGCAAATTCTTCCAGAGATGTCTCGCGGTCCCCGGCAACGACTTCCAAGGAGCAGCTGCCAGCACTGTGGCCCTCCGGGCCCTCAGGGCACTGGGCGTATAAGGCACTGCTCAGGTCTGTGTAATTATCAGAGAACACAATTGCATCTTGAATCCTAAAGAGGCTTTCTCCAGGCCTACAGTCTGAAGCTTCTGCGGCATAAGGAGCCAGGAGGTCCACGGGCTCCGTGTGGCTGGAAGGGCCGGCCGCATCCATGTCACCATCCACCAGGAACCACGCACTGGGGTTCCTGATATGCCTGCCTTTGCTTTGAAAGGTTCAGTTAAGCCAAGGTGGGCTCTTCTCCCATCTTGTTTGCTAAGCGGTGAGCAGCCGGCTCTCTAGAGAGGCTCCCCATGGCACTCGGGTCTACCCTGGAGCAGAGGAGGGCAAGCAAACAAAACCACAAGTTAACGTTCAACGAAATGGGCTGGAAATGGGCACGTTAGACAACCCCAGGAAAGGACAACGCAAGCCACTGGGGGCGAGAGACGCTGCAACCTGGATCAGGAATTACCAGCAATACCGAAAGTAGGGAAATCCATCTGGAGGTCACAGGGTTTGTACAGTACAAACGGTGGTGACGATTTATTTATCACACCAGGCGCCCAGACACATGGGGGCACAGCAGACAAACGGGGGCAGAACAGAGAGGTTTTTTCTGTTTGGTTAGCAGTGTCTGCTGATGTCAAGGGCTGCGTGGGAAATTCATTTTTAAAGGAAGCAGTTCAATTCTTAGCTGAGCCACTGGCCTGGGTGACCTTGGATAGGTCACAGCCCCACCTCATGCCTCAGTTTCCCCCTCTGGACATTGATACTGAGCTCTTTGGAATCCAATGAGGAAAAGAGCTAGGAATTGGCGGCACTCAGAGTGTAGGCTAGTGAGTGGGGCACACGCTTGGAAGACTTGAGTTCTAATCCCAGCTCTGCAACTGACTCTCTGGGTGACCATGGCCCTGCTCTGTGCCTCAGTTTCCCCATCTGTAAAATGGGGATAATGACAACGGCCTGAGTTGAAGTGCTCAGACGAGGAGTGTTATCTGTCATGCTTCTGGCACCCACAGTGTGCTTGGTGCTGTACCACACAGGGAGAAAGGACCACCCCTAAGAGTGTAGAAGCTACATACAAATGTGCAGTAACTTGGAGGGGAAATGCCTGGCATCTGGGCTAAGGATGGAGATCACCCTGGTTCAGGACTGCACAAAGCCTAGATGCTACTTAGCAGGACTTGAGTCCCGCCAATTTTGGTTTAAAAATTGTCAGTGATGGAGAATCCACCATGACCCTGGGTAAAGTGTTCCCATGGTTAATTACTCTCACCATTAAAAATTTACACCTTATTTCCAGTCTGTATTTGTCTAGCTTCAACTTCCAACCCTTGCATCACGTTACATCTTCCTCTGCTAGACTGAAGAGCCCAGTATTAAATATTTGTTCCCTGATAGACAGTGATCAAGTCCCCTTAACTTTCTTTGTTAAGCTAAATGGATGGAGCTCCTTGGGTCTCTCCCTCTCAGGCAGGTTTTCTAATCCTTTAATCATTCTCATGGCTCTTCTCTGACCCCTCTCCAATTTATCAACATCCTTCCTGAATTGGGGACACCAGAACTGGACACAGGATCCCAGCAGCAGTCACATGAGGCCGAAATACAGAGGGAAAATAAGTGCTCTGCTCCTACCCAAGATTCCTCTACACATCCCGGGATCACATTTGCCCTTTTGGCCCCTGCATCGCACCTGCAGGCCTGAGTCCCTGAAGTCCACAGAGTTCTCCCATCCCTGAAGCTGGCCGTACGTGACAACCTGCAGACAGACAGATACCTCTGACCTAGCACCCGTGGGCTCCACTTCTGCTCGCCCCGTATCACTGAGAGCTAGCTAGAGACTAGACCACAGAGGGGCACGCACGCACACACTCAGATGCTGGGAGAGTGACCACAATTGCAAAGCCCGAGCCAGAAGAGTGTTACACTCAGCCACAGTATTTCCGGTGTCTGCTTGATGCATGTGAAGTCACAGCTTACGTGACTAACCAGAGACATATAGGACTGACACAGTCACATAGAAAAGATCCCCATAACTGAATGATCAGGCTTGCTAATCTATATGTTGCTCATTAAAAATCACTACCCCAAAGAAATTCTGTTATTAGCACTTGTGTACTCGTCATCTGTATTAGGGTAGCGCCCAGAGCCCCCTCGTGGAACATGGCCCCGGTGTGCCGGGTGCTGTACAAAGAGAGAGCGCTTGGAGCCCCTAGCCAAGGTTGCAGTGCTGCCAATGCTCAAGCCAGGCTTGTGATTTTCAGGGTGTCTCTAGAGCCGGGGGGCGGGGGGAATGGTTTTTCCAGTCCCATGAAAAATGTCCAGATTGCATATATTTCTCCCGTTCTGGATGAACATGAGACCTTTTCCAGAAAACTAGCATGGTTAGGGGGCCCTCCCCTGCGGGGTGGGAAAGCTGGGTTCAAACCCCTGCTCACGGGGAACGGACAGCTGAACCCGCATCTCCCACCTGAGCATCCTAAGCACCAGGCTACAGAATCTGTCCATCACTGCGGTGCCATAACAAATATTCACCAAAGAGAGATTCTACAGCCCCGGGCTTCAGGCACTCACCCTGTGTCTCTGACCTGCCTGGTGAGTGCCACGAGCACTGGGCTACTGGCTCTTCTGGGGCTCGCTCACTGCTGTGACCTGACCAGAAATTCCATCCTGGGTCTGAGAAGCGGCACGACCAAAGTTTAATCAAACCTAATACATTCCTGCGAAAAGGCTGGGTGCTGGCAAAGAGCCCGTTCTCCTGCAGGCTCCCTGCTCCATAAAGCCCCAGCTCCTGGAGTCACGGGAGCACATCAGAATCGCAGCGTTTGTGAAACTAGCGCGGGTTGGGCAGGCCTTGCTGCACAGCTAATGAGACAGAGCAGCATGGGGAGAGAGTCACCTCTGGATGCTGGCACCTCACTTGGGGCCACTGCCCCCCACCCCGGCTCTGGAAGGGGAACGTCATGGATTCGGCAAGGCTGAGGGTGTAAGGGGATAGATAGAGGGCGTGGATGGGGATGGATGGATAGATAGGTAAATCGATCTCCCAGAAGTGGTCAGTATGGGCTCGATGGTTTGATAAGAGGCAGCGTGGTCCAATAACTAGAGCACTGACTGGGGAGTCAGGATTCCTGGGTTACTTTCCTGGCTCTATCACTGACTCCCTTTGTCACCTCAGTGCAGTCCTTGTCACTCTCTGTGCCTCAGGTTCCCCATCAGCACAATGCGGGCATTGAGTGTGAAGGGGTGAGGCTGGGTGGAAAGCCACAGTTCACTGTCACTGGAGGGAGCGAACCAACCCCCCCCCCGAGCAGCCAGACCAAAAATGTCTGGCTTCCCCTCTCTGTATCTGTCTGTCTGTCTGCTTCTGGGGACTGTCATCCAGGTGCCCCTGAGCCCGATTTCCAGGGCGCTGGCTCTTGCTAATGTCCATGGGTGTCATGAGTGCCCAGCCTTGCTGTGTGTGTCCATGTCTGTCTGCGGAGGTGTCCATGGGTGTCTGTGTGCGTCTGTCTGTCTGCGGAGGTGTCTGTCTCTGTCTGTCTGCAGAGGGGGGTGTCTGTGTGCGTGTGTGTCTGTCTGAGGAGGTGTCTGTGTGTGTCTGTCTGTCTGTGGAGGAGGGTGTCTGTGTGTGTGTGCGTCTGTCTGAGGAAGGGGTGTGTGTGTAAGTGTCTGTGTGTCTGTCTGCAGAGGGGTCTGTGTGTCTGGATCTTGGTTTGCATGGCTGTGTCTGTGTGTCTGCACAGGTGTTGGGAGCAGCCCGGGGAAAGAGCCCCGCTCTAGCTCGGGTGCGGCAGGGGTGATGGCAGGGGCTAGCCACCCGAGCACAGATCCAGGGGGGCAGGCGGGCTGGACCTCGAGTGGCTTAAGCCACCCCCCGCTTTGTTAGCTGAGCTCGCATGCGGCTGGTTCCCCAGGCTGGGCAGCTCACTGCCAGCTGGACTGTGACAGCCCCAGCCAGCCGTGGGTCTGGGTATGTCGGGGGCGGGCTGTCTGTCTGTCCATCTCTTTGCCCCTGTGTGAGTCTTGTCCAGCCCCACGCCCGGCCGGGCAGGGCCAGCGGAGGACAGACGCCCCATTCATAGACAGGGACACGGCTCCGTCAGCCTCCTCCCGGCCTTCCTGAGTCGTGTCACAGCCCTAAGCTCCGGGGAGGGGGGGGCAAGCAGCGCCGGGGTGTGTGTGCCGCCCTGGATCCCGCCCCCCCACCCCCTTCTGGGGTCCCCACAACTCGCTCCAAGCTCCCCCCACGCTCCTGCCAGGACTTTCCCCTCCAAGCGAAGCGGCCCGGCGCCTTCCCCAGCCCACGCCCCTGGCTCCCGGCCCAGCAGCCCCCGCCAGAGGCACCTACCAGGGGCTTCTCTCTGCGCCGGGGAGCGGGCCAGCCCCTGCCCGAGGGGGGGAGCCTGGGGACGCCCGGCCATCCTTGCTGGCCCGGGCGGCTGGGACTCTCTCCTCCCGCCCCCCCGCATTGGCTCTGCCGCTGTCACTTGCCTGCACACTTCCTGCCCACAGGGTTTAGAAACAGGGGGGGGAGCGCCCCCCCCCGCAGCCAGGCCCAGGCCCTCCTGGCCTCCCAGGGCTGGCTAAGCTAAGGGCATGCAAACAGCTGCACAGACGGGGGGCACGCCCCCCCTTCCCCCACAGCCCAGCCCGCAGCCCTGGGGCAGGGCCGGGGGGGCACGGGGCTGGGGAGTTCTGCTCCACCTCCCTCCCCCACTCGCTGCCACACTCCTCTCGGCAGCTTCCGGCGCGTTTGGTTGCAGCCCCGCAGCAGCGGGGCGCTGAGAGGTGCCGATGCGGGGGGGTCCCTCTCCCAGCGCTGGCACTGGCCCCCGCCCCAGGGGCGTGTCCCAGGGTGGGAGCGGGGCCTGCTGTTTGGCCAAGCCTCATGGCTCAGACCCCCCCCCAGCGCTCAGAAGATCCCCCCCCCCTCTAAAAATTGCACCATGAAAAAGAAATGCAGGCACGGTTTGCGGCGGGGCTAATTCCTCCCGCCCCCGCCCCGCGCGCTGGCGTCACTTCTCCCGAGCACCGGGCGGGCGAGCGGACTTCGGGCTCCGCCGCGGCAGAATGGGGCGGGGCGGAGCGGAGCGGGGCGCCCGCCGCTGTGCAGACACCGGGCGCGGGTCCCTGCCCAGCTGAGCGCCACGCGCGGCGCGTTCGGCACCTGGGCCGCTCACAGAGCGCCCCGGGGAGGGGGCCACTGGCCACGCTAAGCCCGGCTGCATTCAGCCCGGGGCCTGCGGGAAACGGCTCCAGCCCCCGGAACCGCCAGTGCACCGCGGCTGCTCCCTGGGGCGAGCTGGTCACGGTCTCTCCGGGCGCCCCCAGGCAGGGTCTCCCCTGCAATCCCGCGCCCCACCTGGCTCGGAGGGGGACACCTCCTGGTAATGAAAGAGCAGCAGCAAAGCCCGCCCCGCGCCGGGCCCGAAGTCCGCCCAGGCCGCCGCCGGGCCTTGCGAGGGCGCTATTTTTACCGCGAGATCGGCTCCCAGGCGGGGGAAGCCGGCCGGTCCCCTGCACGCCCGGGATGGGATGGACACGTGCGCCTGGCTGGGCTCCCGAAGCGTGGCCCGTGGTGCCACCCCGGGTGGGGACCGATCGCGGGACTCAGCCGCTGGCTCACGAGCTGCCCTGGCACCGAGCAGCAGCCGAGTCCTAGCCGCGGCCGGGGGGCTGCGTTACTGTGGGTTAGGCAAGCACCGAGCGTGATGCCTCCCTTCTGCAGGGCAGGGTGTCCTGCAGGGCTCGGCCCTGCTCTCGCAGCAATGCCGCTCCCTGTCCGTGCCTGGGTCACCTGGGGAAGGTGCCCGCTGACAGCCCTGCCCCCCAGGCCTCAAACCTCGATTGCTGGTGATGCGTGAAGCCCAGAGCGGTACCAGCTGCCAGCATCAATTCTCAGGGCCGAGTCTAGCCTGAGCCCCTCACACCACCCCTCCCACGGTCTGGACTTCATCCCTGTTTGAGCTCGAGCAGATCCGCAAGAAAACATCCCAGCCTGGTTTGAAATGGTCAGTGACGGAGACTCTGCTCTGACCCTTGGGAAATTGCTCCCATGGTAATTCCCCTCCCTGTTAAACATTTACGCCTGGTTCCCAGTCGGAATTTGTCTAGCTTTGACTTCCAGCCTTTGGATGGTAGCCTGCTAGACTGAACAGCCCTTTATTAGACAGTACCCGGTGGAGTAACCGAGAACACCAACCAGGGAAATAACCCACTTCCTTCCCTGATGAAGGGAGGGACGCACCCCACCTATGTACTTATTCTCTACACCGGTACTGACTTGGACTCGTAATACATTCCATGGGTGGCGTACCCGAGCCCATTTATCCACTGATGCTTTAAAAACTCCAACACCTCAGTTTGGATCTGTGCTGGTTATGTGATATGTATGTACCTTGTGAACCTTGCAACCGATATTTGCAATTCCCCGTAACCCAAGCCCGACACCAGATGTACAGTACCTTCCCTCTTAACTTGTGTAAATTTGATTTTAAACATCAACTTTCTGTTCCCCACCTGTAGACACTGCTTCTCCGTCTCTGTGCTAGGCTAAAGAGATCGAGCTCTTCGGGTCTGCCTACACAGCACCTAGACACCCACGGCTGGCCTGTACCAGCCGGCTCAGGCTCATGGGGCTCGGGCTGTGGGTCTGGTTCATTGCTGTGTAGACATCCAGGCTCTAGGACCTGCAAGATGGGAGGGTCCCAGAGCTTGGGCACAAGCCCGACCCCGAAGTGTACACAGCAATGAAACAGCCCCGTGAGCTCGAGTCTGCTGGTTTCCCTTTGCTGTGCAGACAGGCCCTCAGAGCCTATCACTACAAGGCAGATTTTCCAACCTTTTAATCCTTCCCATGGCTCTTCTCTGACCCCTCCCAGGCACCAGGACTGCAGCCGTGCCAAATCCAGAGGGCAAATCACCTCTCTGCTCCTACTCGGGATGCCCCTTTATACCCCCCATCAGCCCTTTGGCCACAGCATCGCACTGGGATCCCATGACACATTTGTGACCGATGCCAACCCGGGGTCTGTCGGTGTCCATCCACAAGGGTGTTGCCCAGCCACCCGCCACCTGGGCTCAAACCCCAAACCCTCCCATGGGGCGGGGCAGCATGAGCAGCCCTCACCTGCCCCCCCAGGAAGGAGAGGAGCAGCGGCACTGTGCCACCGTCCTGAGCACCCAGGGGCACCCCCAGCCCTAGTGCTTCGGAGGGATGAGTGTGGGGGTGAGGGTCTCCACTGTGGACGTGCTGATTTCCAGGCTGAAATCTCCTGGGGGACTGATCCCTGGCAGAGCTGACAGCTCCTGTGGGCAGGGGCCCCCCACGGGAAGGGTAAGGGCACAGTGTCTCCCGACAGAGGGACTGATGACAGTTCCCTGCCGCTGTGCTGTGCCCTGGGGATGCAGCCAAGTCTCACCACACAAGCACTTGTGCTTTGCCCCCATCCCTCCTGCTTGGCTTCTTTGCCCCCCTCCAGCGTGCTGTGACACGCTCTCGTTGGGGTACGGGCCTGCACCCATCGGGGTTCCTGGGCACTGCCCTGCCCGACGCAGTCACAAGCAGCGCTCAAACTGCTCCCACTCCCAGACCTCCCCAGGGATGGCGATGGAGACGCCGCTGGGTCCAGGGAGAGAAACTCAGAGGGAAGCCAGAGGAAGCCTCGGGGGCAGCCTGGCCCACACTAGCCCCCAACATTTTCCCTCCAGGCCCAGCCGCTTGGTCGTGTGTCCACAACTTCCCTCCCCTCGGTGCTAAAACAGACAGGCTGCCCTGCCCAGGGCGTCCACTCTCATCCCCGGCACCATTCAATGATGGCGAGGGAGTGGGGTGGCTGTGATCCCCTGGCCTGTGGCCATGACCCCGCTTGGGGTCACCAGCCCAAGGCTGAGAGGCCAGATTCTAGGCCATAGCCCGCCTGGGATGCTTTACAGAGCAAGCACCATTCCCACCCCCACAGGACTTTTTCAGCCCACCCGGCTCGCTTCCCTCCATCGGTACCAGGCTGTCACCGCCTCTCCCTGCCATGGAGCAGGCCAGGCCGCCCCACTTGCACTTCCATGGCCAGCCAGCCTGGGCCACCAGCCCACTGACAGCACACAGCGCTGGGCCCCTGGAGGCTGCGTGACCAACCCCACCTGGGCCAGCAGCGGGGGAACGAACCTGGGACCACCTTCACTAAAAGCCTGGGTCTCTCCCACTGGAGCCAAAGGACTGGCTCCACTAGCTAGCGCTTATAGTAGATCCTTATCCTTTTGCCAGCCACTGGAAGGAGACAAAGAGCCCCTGCCGCCGGGCATGGGAGCAGTACAAAGAGCTGACTGGGGAGAAGACACAGAACAACACACACACCTTAGGGGGCTGGGACTAGAACCCCAGCCCAAGAGCGCTACAGAGAGGGGCTCCCTTGCCTGTGGCTAGCAGCAGGCCGGGCCATGAGCAGGCACCACCCTGCCTGGCTCACACCTGCTGAGCCAGCCCTGGCCCGTGGCTGGGGTGGAGAGATTCTCTTGGCTGGGCCGCTCGCACCAGCCCTCCCAAGGCCACAGCACGCAGGGCGTGCAGACGGGGCCTACCCCCCGAAGGCCTCCGTGCCAGAGCTCGGCCATGGGTCCCACCAACCCCAGCCCCAGCCCGCTGCCAGCGGCAGGCATGGGGGAGAGGAAGCGAACGTGCTGGTTCAATCCCACCCAGGCCCCCGAGAGAACAGCTTGGGAAGTGTCACAACAACTCACCCAGCACAGCCCTGCAGCCGCCCGGCCTTCACCTGCTTCCGGTGCCATGGGGCAGCCAGCGGCTTCCTGTTTGCTGCACAGCGCGAGCCGGCTCCTCCTGCAGGGGCAGGAAACGCGCAGGCAGGTGCAGCGTTCCCCAGGGGCTGCAATCTCTGGGCACACAGCAAGGCCCTGGGGAACAGCCCTGCCTGCTCCCAACGCTGCCGCGATGCCACGGCTACCGCCACGCGCCAGCAGGGACAGGAGGCTGGCTGAGCTGCTGGTCGCACGGCCGCAGAGTGGAGAAGAGGGGAAATTGCCTAAGGAGGCAGGTCTCTGATTTGCTGCCCCCTGAACACGCACAGACATGGACACGCACACGCTGACCCGGGCACACACGGACACACACGTACAGACATGGACACGCACACGCTGACCCGGGCACACACGGACACACACGCACAGACATGGACACGCACACGCTGAGCCGGGCACACACAGTCACACACGCACAGACATGGACACGCACACGCTGAGCTGGGCACACACAGTCACACACGCAGACATGGACACGCACACGCTGAGCCGGGCACACACAGTCACACACGCACAGACATGGACACGCTCACGCTGAGCCGGGCACACACAGACACACACGCACAGACATGGACATGCACACGCTGAGCCGGGCACACACAGACACACACGTACAGACATGTACATGCACACTCTGAGCTGTGCCTGGATCCCACCCACCTGCGCTATTCCCCTACTCCGACACATCTGTGCCATCATCCCGACACAGACGGGAACTGCCCTGACTGCTCTTCTCTGGCCCCAGAGCAGCCCTCCTGGGTCCCCACCAGCCACACACCCACCTCTCCGCCCTGCGAAAGCCGGCTAGCTGTCCTGTGGCAGAAGGCTGGTCCTGGACTAGGCATTCAGTCCCTGGGTCTGCCACTCAGCTTCTGCATGACCTTGGGCAACTCCCTTGGTTGCTACTCCATGGGGCTGGGTGGGGGGAGAGGAGAGCTGTCTTCATGGGGTGGGGGGCTGAGAGAAGGAGTAATCCTGGGGAGGCAGGGGAAGCTCATAGAAACATGCTCCCGCAGATGATGCCCCTTGGTCACAGCCACTCCAATTTTCCCTCCAGCCCCGCCCCCGCTTCCGAGTTCCTG
This sequence comes from Chelonia mydas, assembly GCF_015237465.2. NCBI lineage: Eukaryota > Metazoa > Chordata > Testudines > Cheloniidae > Chelonia > Chelonia mydas. The sequence goes on from NC_057859.1 coordinate 15,329,676, forward strand.
CTAGCTGAAGCTACGGCAGAGCCCAGCCAACCCTTTCCCTCCACTCCAGGTAGGGCAAGCACCTGCCCCACCAGCCTCCCAGTGCGAGTGCTAACCACTGGGCCTCAGCCTGGCTCCTGAGGGCGGCCTGTGCCCAAGGGCTGCAGGCCCTGCTAACATGCTCTCTCTGCACTGGTTTATTCTGGTGCCATTTGGGGTTTGACGGGTTCAGGTTCGGGGATCTCTCCCTGCCTGGATCCCCTCCCGCCATCCAGCATGCCTGGTTCCTCGGCGTCTCTGGCTGCAGCCCCCTGCAGACACCACCAAGGAGCTACGGACCCCCAGTGACGCCAAGGCTGCGTGCAGGGAAAGGCCTCGGGACTGATCCCCTGCAACGCAGCTGCCACCGAGGAAACCCCACATGCCGTGTCACCGACTCCTAGAGACAGACTCTGACGGCTACTCTGGCCCTGCACTGGCATGAGGCTACTTCGGGGGGAGGGATAGCTCAGTGGTTTGAGCATTGGCCTGCTAAACCCAGGGTTGTGAGTTCAATCCTTGAGGGGGCCATTTAGGGATCTGGGGCAAAAATTGGGGATTGGTCCTGCTTTGCCCCAGAGGGGGTGAGATTCCCCCCAAGCCCCCCCCCCACACATGTGCCTAGATCCTGACTGTGAGCAGGGCCAGGGGGCACCTGGCTGGATGAAGCCAGCCGGCCTTTGCCTCCCCAGCCAGCTACTAGGCTGGTGTGGGTGGCAGCGAGGATCCATGCCAACACTAACACACCCAGGGACGCTGTGTGGCCAGGCTCGGCGGCTGCAGACCCAGACAGGCCAGGCATTAGCAAGTCCCAGCACAAATAAAGAGACCCACAGAACCACCCTCGCCCAGCCCTCTGTGCCACAAGACAGCTGCGTGCCCAGCCTGCCATGCCAGCACCGTGGGCAGGGACCAGGGCTCCAGGCCAGGTCCCCCAGCCCCTCACTCTGCCATGACCCCAACTGGCATCCGTGGGAGTTTTGCATTGGTCCAGGCTCCGGCCCATGGATGGTGAACGCCCCAGCTGGGGCTGCGGCTGCCTTGGCCGGTCTAGTGCCAGGCACGGTGCCAGCACTCAACACGGGCACTTGTCCCTAGCTCACCCCAGCCCCTCCTGAGACAGCTCCGTGTGTCTCCAGCCCAGACTTTCACTCCCTGCTCTGAGGCAGGACTGGATCTTGCAACACCAGACCAACAGGGCCCCACGCTGCCACAGGAAGGGAGCATGGCCTAATGACTGGCTCCAGCTTAGTGCTTGGGACATCAGGGTTCCTGGCTCTGCTACCGACCCCATGTGAGCACAGTCCGGTCCCGTCCCCTCTCTGTGCCTGTTTGTAACAATGCTTGGTCTGTATAGACGGGGAGATCCTTGGGCAGGAGCTGTCACATGGTATGTCTGGGCAGTGCCCGGCATGTCAGGGCTCTGAACTCGGGCGGGGGCTGGACAGCGCCCGGCACGACCGGGCCCTGATCTCGGGCGGGGGCTGGGCAGCGCCCAGCACGACCGGGCCCTGATCTCGGGCGGGGGCTGGGCAGCGCCCAGCACGACCGGGCCCTGATCTCGGGCGAGGGCTGGGCAGCGCCCGGCACGACAAAGCTTGACTTTGGTGGGGGCTTCCCCAAGCCTACCACCAAGAGCAGGTTCCCTGTGGCGCCTGTGAGCGTCCGGGCCCCTGTGGTCCATGGCGGCCAAACGCAAGGGGAAGTGCTTCCTGGCCCTGCCAGCTCCTCCCAGCCTCCCGCAGGACCCCCCTCCAGGTGTGGGCGGCGCGTCTCAGCCCCGGGGCCAGCGGGCGGAGGTGTCACCCTGTTGTTCTGATCACACTATTAACGCTCTTGCCCCATGGATGCCAGGGGCCTGGGCTGCAGTCGGAACAGGCTTGTCACAGCCTGGGCCAGGCTTGCCCCATGGACATGGGTCTGGCATGGGCATGACAGACCCTGGGCAGCCCCAACCACGCTCACCTAGAGACCCCGTCACACTGACCCGCGCGGGCAGGACATGCACCCCCACAGACGCATCCTGCACCCACCCAGCGCACGGCCCCATGCAGGTGGGGAGGGGGCAGGGATTTCATGCTCTATCTAGATTTAAATTCTCAGCGGTTGCCAGATACCCCGATGAGGGGCGCTGGGCGAGCCCCTCACGCCCTCTAGCCTGTCCGGGACCCCGGCTGGGGGCCTCACATGCCGGCCGGGCTCGAAAGGGAGGATGCGCCAAGTGGGTCTTTCCCAGCTCTGAGCCCCGGGGTCCCGGCCTTAGAGCAGAGTGGGGGGCCAACAAGGACCTCCCTCTCCAACCCCCCAGCCACCCCCAGGACAGCTCCTCCCAGCACACAGGGGGCCCACCTGCATTCCCCCCCCACCCCGGCCATGTCAGGGCATGAGTGCTAGCAGGGCCTGGTGCTGTGGAAAGCCCCCTAAACCCTTCCTCCGAGGACCTAGGTGTTGGCGGGGGGTGGGGGGGCTAGACTGGAGTCAGGGACCTCAGCGCATGCTGGGAGGTTGTCCCACAATCCCTTTCACCCCTGCCAACCAGCCCGTCCCCTCCGTGCCGTGGGCAAGGCAGCTCTCTCCTTACCCATCTCGTGGCAGGGCTCGGTGCAGGTGCACAGGCCCCGGGCCGCTTGGTTCTGCCTCCCCCGGCCCGGCAGGCTCATGGCTCCGTCTCCAAGGCCGGGGGCCTCAGGGCTGCTCTCCCCCAGGCCCAGGGGTGCGGGGCGCAGGCGTGTGGGGAGCGCGACGGGACCTGCCGCCGGCTCCAGAAACGCGGGCCGGCGGAGCGGAAGAGCCTGAGCCCGGCTCTGGGACGAGGAGGAGCCAGCACAGGGCTGCCGGACAGGTTTGACAGCAGCAAGCCCAGACGGCCGCTGCGGCTCGGTGCCCACTCTGGAGCCCCGGCCCCTGTGTGCAGAGTGACTGACCTTTGGCCCCCGGGGCCAGAGAGCTGCGCTCCAGCCTGGGGAGGAGCAGGGGCAGGAGGGGTGCTGGAGACTGGGAGATCCGCGTCCCAGCCCCAGACCCCTGCCCCTCCCCACAGCACAGGGGAAGGAGCTGCTGCGGCGGGCCCCCAACTTGGCTCTCCCTGACCCCCATGAACGGGGCTGGCGGCCCAGCTCAGCCAGCGGCTGTCAGGAGCTGAGCCGGGCTGGGGATGGGCGTGTCTAGGCCTGGGAATGCGCTGGGCCCGATCCTTCGGCTCTGTGGGCCCGAGCCTCCTCTGCATGGCTCTGTGGGCCCAATCCTCCCTTGTCCCAGCACCATGGGCCCGATCCTCCCCTGCCCTGGCTCGGTGGGCCCGATCCTCCGGGGGTGGGGGGGGGCGGGATAGCTCATTGGTTTGAGAATTGACCTGCTAAACCCAGGGTTGTGAGTTCAATCCTTGAGGGGGCCATTTAGGGATCTGGGGCAAAAATTGGGGATTGGTCCTGCTTTGAGCAGGGGGTTGGACTAGATGACCTCCTGAGGTCCCTTCCAACCCTGATAGTCTATGATTCTATGACCCTGGCACTGTGGGCCTGATCCTCCCCTGCCTCAGCACCACAGGCCTGATCCTCCCCTGTCCTGGCTCCGTGGTCCCGATTCTCCTCGGCCCTGGCTTTCTGGTCCCAATCCTCCCCTGCCCTGGTTCTGTGGGCCTGATCCTCCCCTGCACCTGCACTGTGGGCCCGATCCTCCCCTGCCACTCCACTGAGGATCCTATTCTCCCAGCTCCCAGCGCCTGGTGTTGTCGCTGACACAGCTGCCCTGCCAGGGTTACATGCTGCCAGCCTAGAAGGGGCAGCTCCCTGCACCCACTTTGCCCTGGTGCAGGCACCAGCAGCGAGGTGCAGGGTGAGGGGCAGGCGGCCTGCCCCACCCTGCAGCCAGTGACACTGGTGTAAATCAGGAGTGAGGCCATCACCCTCCCTAGGCTCCGCTAGCGCCTGGGCCTGGCTCAGCAGGGCCCGTGCCTTGTTTTCGCCAGTTGGGACATGTGGAGGGCTGGTCTCCAGGCCTGACCCAGGAGAGCAGACGGGGCTGGGCTGCACATAGGTGGCTCCCCAGCTGGTGCTGCCTTCCCCTGTGCTCAGCCAGGTCAGAGCACATGCGTGGAGGCCATTGGGTCCAGAGCCTTAAAACTAGTTAGGTGCCCAACTCCCCTTAATCTCCATGTGCCCAAATACCTTTCACAAGATGGGCCAGCATAGCTCAGCCTGCTGTGACTACATGTTCCTGGGGCCCGTGGGGCCCACAGCTGCCAGACGTTCCCTGGGCTGGCCAAGGCAGCAAAGCCACACCTGGGCCAGCCCCATCTCTGCACCTGGCAGTACCGTCCTGCCGGGAACCCTGGCCGAGGCTCGGGGGCAGGGGCAGCTCCAGGGGCCCCGTGGCCAGGGAGCAGCGGTGAGGGGAGCCCCTGGCCAGGACACATACAAACACAGCCTGGTGGCCTTCTAGGGTGCCTCTGCCTGCTGCCTTGCCATCCCCGATTGGCTACACCTGATCCCCCTGCCTCGTCCCATCCCCAATGGGCTCTAGCCAATCCCCGCTGCCTCGTCCCATCCCCAATGGGCTCTAGCCAATCCCCGCTGCCTCTTCCCAACCCCGACGGGCTCTACCCGATCCCCTTGTTGCCTCTCTGGTCAGTGAAGCTATGGCCCTGAGGCTGGGCGATTCTCCTGCACTGCCGCACACATTCAGCCTCTCTCCTAGCTGCAGCTCCCTACAGGGGCCCCTGCCGCCCTGACTCTGTCCCCTTTGCTGTCCTCTGCTCAACCCCAGGATCGCATGTCCCCCCAGCAAGGCCGTGCTCTCATGGCTAGTGTGTGCAGAGCCCTCTGCTCCTTATTCACAGCCAGGGACAGGTCCCTGCGCTCCACTGGCCCCGGCCCCCATTGCAGACAGCAGCTGCATCAGCCTGGCCCCTGGCTCTTGCCCTGCTGCCTGCAGTGACCTGGGGTCTCTAGGTCTGTGTTCGTCCTGTGGCTGTGGGGCCCCGTCTCCTGGGCAGGGCTGAGCCCCAGGAGCTGCAGTATCCAGGCCAGCGAAGAGCAACCCTCCAGGCTCTGCCCCCAAGCTCTGAGTCAGGACAGCTGCAGCCCTGGGGCCTGGGTGGCAGGGTGCAGTGCTGGGCACTGGCCTGTAGGTGGCAGCACAAGTAAGCACCTGGCATGCTGGCAGGGGCATGGGGGCAGCAGGACAGAGGGATGTCAGCTGGACCAGCCATGGAGTGGGGTGGGGGAGGGAGGCAGATGGATGGCGGGGGCACGCAGGGGTTTCAGCTGGTTCGGGCAGGGGGCACAGGGAGGCAGCTGGGCTGACTGGGGGTGGGGAGTCAGGGGGGCAGCCGGATCAGCCAGGGGGAGCGCAGGGTCATCTGGGGGCACAGGGGGCAGCTGGGGGCACAGGGGGAAGCTGGACCGGCAGGGGAGGTTGAGGTGGGGGCAGCCAGATCAGCCGTGGGGAGGCTGCGGGGGAGCACAGGGGGCAACTGGATGGGCAGGGGAGGTGGGGGGGCAGCCGGATCAGCGGCAGATGGGGGGGTGCAGGGGGCAGCTGGACTGGCGGGGAGCTCAGAGGTGTCAGGCAAATACCTCCTAGCCTTTGCAGTGCCTGAAGCAGATCTCAGCACCCTCAGGTTTGCCCTGTCTGCCCTCTGCAGATGGAGACAGACCCAGTGCGTGGGGTTGCACCATCACACTGATTTGGCCCAGTCACCCCTCTGCATCCTCCCCAAGGCAGTTAGGCACCGAAACACCTCTTGGATCTGGTGCTCCATCCCCTGTACACCTGGATGGTGGGGACGGTTGCTGGGCCTCCAGCTGGGGGGGCCTCCAGCAGCTCTGGGCCCGGTTACCCCAGCTGAGGAGCTGGGAATGACCCAGAATCATTCACCACAGGAGAGATGCTAATAATAAGGGAAGCTGTCTTAGGTTGGGAGCCTAATTAGGCTCCAATTATGGTCTGGATTTAAATAGCCAGCCCTGTCCCCAGCCCCCTCAATTGCAGGCTCACAGTTAGGTCCCACATGAGCCTCACAATTTGCTTAGTGGATTCATTTTCATCCAGTGCCCGGATTCCAACACTCCGGGGGTGTGAACCCCAGAGTCCCTGCAGGCTTGCACCATGCCCACAGCTGGGCACCCCAGCCAGCCGGACCCCTGAAAGACCAGGTGTCTCACCCCTCAGTGCTACAGGATAAAATTCCCTCCCGAGGGCCTGCCCAATGCCTGGGTACCCCAGACGCTCGCTTAAGGGTGGAGAGCATGGGCAGGGGAGGTGGTCTTAGAGGATGCTGGGGGGTTGGTAGTAGGCTCCTGTTCAGGTGCATGCGACCCAGGGGATGGTGCAGCGAGGGGGTGGGGAGCTGGGGGAGTGCCAGGGTTTGGGGGTAAAACAGGGAGTGGGGGTCCAGACAGTGGAGAGCTCCCCCCAGGCTGACGCTGTGTGTTGGAGAGGCAGTTGGTGACCAGAGAACTCAGCACGGATCATAGAATCATAGAATATCAGGGTTTGAAGAGACCTCAGGAGTTCATCTAGTCCAACCCCCTGCTCAAAACAGGACCAACCCCTGTGATGGGTTGGAGCCCCCATCCGGGATGTCACCTGATGTACTGGGATTTCACTGAGCATCTCCTGCTCAACCAGCCTCAGTTCCCTCTCCCTGCTTTGCTGAATTAGGCTCTCCGGCCTCTTGCAGCACACACACAGGTAGGGCCACACCCCGCTGCAGGAACAGACTGAAGTCAGCTCTGGGTGAGAGGACTCCCCCAGCATTCACATGCACACTCCAAAATAATACTGTCTTGTACTGTGTAGAAAAATCTGCACAGTGCAAGCTCATAAAAATTTACCCTCTTCCTCAATGTGAAGAATGGGAGAATAACATGAGGAGGAAAGAAGTCCAGGAGAGCTGGCTGTATTTTAGAGAATCCTTATTGAGGTTACAGGAACAAACCATCCCGATGTGTAGAAAGAATAGTAAATATGGCAGGCGACCAGCTTGGCTTAACAGTGAAATCCTTGCTGCTCTTAAATACAAAAAAGAAGCTTACAAGAAGGGGAAGACTGGACAAATGACCAGGGATGAGTATAAAAATATTGCTCGGGCTTGCAGGAGTGAAATCAGGAAGGCCAAATCACACCTGGAGTTGCAGCTAGCAAGAGATGTTAAGAGTAACAAGAAGAGTTTCTTCAGGTATGTTAGCAACAAGAAGAAAGTCAAGGAAAGTGTGGGCCCCTTACTGAATGAGGGAGGCAACCTAGTGACAGAGGATGTGGAAAAAGCTAATGTACTCAATGCTTTTTTTGCCTCTGTCTTCACGAACAAGGTCAGCTCCCAGACTACTGCACCGGGCAGCACAGCATGGGCAGAAGGTGACCAGCCCTTTGTGGAGAAAGAAGTGGTTCGGGACTATTTAGAAAAGCTGGACGTGCACAAGTCCATGGGGCTGGATGCCCTTCATCCGAGAGTGCTAAAGGAGTTGGCGGATGTGATTGCAGAGCCATTTGCCATTATCTTTGAAAACTCATGGTGATCGGGGGAGGTCCCAGATGACTGGAAAAAGGCTTATGTAGTGCCCATCTTTAAGAAAGGGAAGAAGGAGGATCCTGGGAACTACAGGCCGGTCAGCCTCACCTCAGTCCCTGGAAAAATCATGGAGCAGGTCCTCAAGGAATCAATTCTGAAGCACTTAGAGGAGAGGAAAGTGATCAGAAACAGTCAGCATGGATTCTCCAAGGGCAAGTCATGCCTGACTAATCTAATTACCTTCTATGACGAGATAACTGGCTCTGTGGATGAAGGGAAAGCAGTGGACATGTTGTTCCTTGACTTTAGCAAAGCTTTTGACACGGTCTCCCACAGTATTCTTGTCAGCAAGTTAAAGAAGTATGGGCTGGATGAATGCACTATAAGGTGGTAGAAAGTTGGCTAGATTGTCGGGCTCAATGGGTAGTGATCAATGGCTCCATGTCTAGTTGGCAGCCGGTATCAAGTGGAGTGCCCCAGGGGTCGCTCCTGGGGCCGGTTTTGTTCAATATCTTCATAAATGATCTGGAGGATGGTGTGGATTGCACCCTCAGCAAGTTTGCGGATGACACTAAACTGGGAGGAGTGGTAGATACGCTGGAGGGTAGGGATAGGATACAGAGGGACCTAGACAAATTGGAGGATTGGGCCAAAAGAAATCTGATGAGGTTCAACAAGGACAAGTGCAGAGTCCTGCACTTAGGACGGAAGAATCCCATGCACCGCTACAGACTAGGGACCAAATGGCTCGGCAGCAGTTCTGCAGAGAAGGACCTAGGGGTGACAGTGGACGAGAAGTTGGATATGAGTCAACAGTGTGCCCGTGTTGCCAAGAAGGCCAATGGCATTTTGGGATGTATAAGTAGGGGCATTGCCAGCAGATCGAGGGATGTGATCGTTCCCCTCTATTCGACATTGGTGAGGCCTCATCTGGAGTACTGTGTCCAGTTTTGGGCCCCACACTACAAGAAGGATGTGGATAAATTGGAGAGAGTCCAGCGGAGGGCAACAAAAATGATTAGGGGACTGGAACACATGACTTATGAGGAGAGGCTGAGGGAACTGGGATTGTTTAGTCTGCGGAAGAGAAGAATGAGGGGGGATTTGATAGCTGTTTTCAACTACCTGAAAGGGGGTTCCAAAGAGGATGGCTCTAGACTGTTCTCAGTGGTAGCAGATGACAGAACAAGGAGTAATGGTCTCAAGTTGCAGTGGGGAAGATTTAGGTTGGATATTAGGAAACACTTTTTCACTAGGAGGGTGGTGAAACACTGGAATGCGTTACCTAGGGAGGTGGTGGAATCGCCTTCCCTAGAAGTTTTTAAGGTCAGGCTTGACAAAGCCCTGGCTGGGATGATTTATTTGGGGATCGGTCCTGCTTTGAGCAGGGGGTTGGACTAGATGACCTCCTGAGGTCCCTTCCAACCCTGATATTCTATGATTCTAAGAGAGATGTGCATGACTTCTTGCCCTCCCCAGTTAGAAATGACATAAACTGGGTTTAATAATAAACAAAATACATTTATTAACTACAAAAGGTAGATTTTAAGTGGTTAAAGGGAGAGCAAACAGAACAAAGCAGATTACTAAAAAAATGAAACAAAACATGCAAACTAATCTTGACACTCTCAATAGGCAGGATACAAATTAGCAAATTCTCACCCTGAGTGATAAACAGGCTGGCAGAGTCTTAAGGCCCAAGCTGCCTTGGCTTTCCCAGGTTTTCTTACACAGGCTAAAGATCTTAGTCTGGGACCAGCACTTCTCATAGTTCAGTCTTTGTTTCTCAGGTGTTTTCCAGTGTTTTGTTGTAGGGAGAGTGAGGCCACCTCATGTTGTCATTGTCCCTCTCTTATATCTTCCCCCCAACTTGCTGGAAAGCTTTTTTGCTCTGACCTGGGTCAAACAGTTCCCATTGTGCAGGGCTATCTCTGAGAGGTTTCTAGTGTTCGCTGTTCCTGAGGTAATCCTTATGCTTGTGTGCATTTCCTCAGTAAGCCATTAACATTGTTTGGCCTCTTCCAATATAGCACATTTGAAATACAGAGACATGGCCAGATACAGAAACGATACATGCATACATATTGGATAATCACATTCAGTAAATCAGAACCTTTCCAATGACACCTCACAGAAGCCATCTTGCATAAAGTACATCTCAGTTCTGTCATATCCATCTCATAAACATATTGCCATAAAGAACGTTGAGTGTAACATCACAACGCCAACTAAATCATCCCAGCCAGGGCTTTGTCAAGCCAGGCCTTAAACACATCTAAGGAAGGAGATTCCACCACCTCCCTAGGTAACCCATTCCAGTGCTTCACCACCCTCCTAGCGAAACAGTGTTTCCTAATGTCCAGCCTAGACGGATCCCCCAGCGTAGCAGCAGCACAAGGGAGAGCTGAGCCCCGGGCTTTGGGAAGCAAAGCCGCTCACGGAGCACCAGAGCCAATGCCACAGCATCAGCTCCAGGGGCCTCCTGGCTGGGCATCTCCAGCCTTGGGCGCAGGTCTGCCTTGTGCAGCTCCACCTTGGGCTGCGACCAGGGGGCCCTTTGCAGGATGGGGAGGAGCCTGCCCGACAGCTGTGATATAGCATTGTGTCACCACGGCACATGAGAGCACGAGCCATAGGCCAGGCGTTGTGCCAGGCACGGTCCAAAGCAGAAGAGAGGGCTGGTCCTGCCCCACAGAGCTGCTCAGGTCACAGAAGCAGAGTGTCCCACAGCTGTCACAGGCTCGTGCACCCAGGGTAGGGAAGGAGCTTGCTGCCCTTGAGGGATCCCCTCCCTACAAATTGGTGCGAGGGTTGCCTGGAGACCCCCAGCTCTCTGCAGAGTGCCAAGGATGCCAAGCCCAGAGCCACAGGCAGGGCCTGTGGGGAAGGTCTCCTGGCCATGCCATGCGGAGGCCCAAAGAAGTGGTAAGCTGACCCCAGCGGGCCATCAAAGCAACGGGCCAAGCCAAGGTCAAGAAATTATGATGGTGATGGTCAAGGTCAAGGTCAAGTCAAGGAATTATGATGTGATTGGAATAACAGAGACTTGGTGGGATAACTCACATGACTGGAGTACTGTCATGGATGGATATAAGCTGTTCAGGAAGGACAGGCAGGGCAGAAAAGGTGGGGGAGTTGCACTGTATGTAAGGGAGCAGTATGACTGCTCAGAGCTCAGGTATGAAACTGCAGAAAAACCCGAGAGTCTCTGGATTAAGTTTAGAAGTGTGAGCAACAAGGGTGATGTCGTGGTGGGAGTCTGCTATAGACCACCGGACCAGGGGGATGAGGTGGACGAGGCTTTCTTCCGGCAACTCGCAGAAGTTACTAGATCGCAAGCCCTGGTTCTCATGGGAGACTTCAACCACCCTGATATCTGCTGGGAGAGCAATACAGCGGTGCACAGGCAATCCAGGAAGTTTTTGGAAAGTGTAGGGGACAATTTCCTGGTGCAAGTACTGGAGGAACCAACTAGGGACACAGCTCTTCTTGACCTGCTGCTCACAAACTGGGAAGAATTAGTAGGGGAAGCAAAAGTGGATGGGAACCTGGGAGGCAGTGACCATGAGATGGTCAAGTTCAGGATCCTGACACAAGGAAGAAAGGAAAGCAGCAGAATACGGACCCTGGACTTCAGAAAAGCAGACTTTGACTCCCTCAGGGAGCTGATGGGCAAGATCCCCTGGGAGAAAAACATGAGGGGGAAAGGAGTCCAGGAGAGCTGACTGTATTTTAAAGAATCCTTATTGAGGTTACAGGAACAAACCATCCCGATGTGTAGAAAGAATAGTAAATACGGCAGGCGACTGGCTTGGCTTAACAGTGAAATCCTTGCTGATCTTAAATACAAAAAAGAGGCTTACAAGAAGTGGAAGATTGGACAAATGACCAGGGATGAGTATAAAAATATTGCTCAGGCATGCAGGAGTGAAATCAGGAAGGCCAAATCACAATTGGAGTTGCAGCTAGCAAGGGATGTTAAGAGTAACAAGAAGGGTTTCTTCAGGTATGTTAGCAACAAGAAGAAAGTCAAGGAAAGTGTGGGCCCCTTACTGAATGAGGGAGGCAACCTAGTGACAGAGGATGTGGAAAAAGCTAATGTACTCAATGCTTTTTTTGCCTCTGTCTTCACGAACAAGGTCAGCTCCCAGACTGCTGCACTGGGCAGCACAGCATGGGGAGAAGGTGACCAGCCCCCTGTGGAGAAAGAAGTGGTTCGGGACTATTTAGAAAAGCTGGACGTGCACAAGTCCATGGGGCTGGATGCCCTTCATCCGAGAGTGCTAAAGGAGTTGGCGGATGTGATTGCAGAGCCATTGGCCATTATCTTTGAAAACTCATGGCGATCGGGGGAGGTCCCGGACGACTGGAAAAAGGCTAATGTAGTGCCCGTCTTTAAGAAAGGGAAGAAGGAGGATCCTGGGAACTACAGGCCAGTCAGCCTCACCTCAGTCCCCAGAAAAATCATGGAGCAGGTCTTCAAGGAATCAATTCTGAAGCACTTAGAGGAGAGGAAAGTGATCAGGAACAGTCAGCATGGATTCACCAAGGGCAAGTCATGCTTGACTAATCTAATTGCCTTCTATGATGAGATAACTGGCTCTGTGGATGAAGGGAAAGTGGTGGACGTGTTGTTCCTTGACTTTAGCAAAGCTTTTGACACGGTTTCCCACAGTATTCTTGCCAGCAAGTTAAAGAAGTATGGGCTGGATGGACGCACCACAAGGTGGGTAGAAAGTTGGCTAGATTGTCGGGCTCAACGGGTAGTGATCAATGGCTCCATGTCTAGTTGGCAGCTGGTATCAAGTGGAGTGCCCCAAGGGTCGGTCCTGGGGCCGGTTTTGTTCAATATCTTCATAAATCATCTGGAGGACGGCGTGGATTGCACCCTCAGCAAGTTTGCAGATGACACTAAACTGGGAGGAGTGGTAGATACGCTGGAGGGTAGGGATAGGATACAGAGGGCCCTAGACAAATTGGAGGATTGGGCCAAAGGAAATCTGATGAGGTTCAACAAGGACAAGTGCAGAGTCCTGCACTTAGGACGGAAGAATCCCATGCACCGCTACAGACCAGGGACCGAATGGCTCGGCAGCAGTTCTGCAGAAAAGGACCTACGGGTGACAGTGGACGAGAAGCTGGATATGAGTCAACAGTGTGCCCTTGTTGCCAAGAAGGCCAATGGCATTTTTGGGAGTCAGCCGAGGAGGGCACCGCTCAGTGGGGCGGATGCTCATTGACCTGAAGAGCTGGCGGCCCAGACCCTGGCCGAGGGAAGCCCACGTCTTGGTGTTCAGGAAATCAAAGCTGGGGGAGACACAGCCTGGGCCAAAGGGACACAGGCAGCACCTCCAGCCAGGGCCACAGTCTGGCCCATTGGTCTGGCCCCAGAGCCTGGGACAGAAACTGGCCCCCTGGGCCCTGCTCCCAGCCAGGCTCCCAGCGCCATCCCTGTGGCCTGCCGATCGCGGGGGCAATGGGGCAATTTTCCCCAGGCCCTCGGCCCCGCTGGGGCCCCCATGATAGTTTTCAGGGGCCCCCACGAGAGTTTTCGGTGGCACTTCGACGGTGGCGGGTCCTTCAGTGCCGCCGAACACACCCGGAGTGAAGGACCCACCACTGCTTCTTCCGCTCCATGTCTCCAGCGAAGTGCCCCGAAGACCTGGAGCGGAAGGACCCCCGCTGACGACGACCACAGGCCCCCTGAATCCCCTGGGTGGCCCTGCCTGGGCACACAGATCCCTGATGCCTCCTGGTGACCCAGCACTGCTGTCTGCCCAGCCAGTGCATGTTGGGGAGGGACAGCTGCAGGGGGGTGTCTGGGCATGGGGCACCAGGCCAGGGGTGTAAGGAGGGAAGAGAGAGGGCCCAGGTGATCTCTTTGCCCAGGAACAAAGACAAAGGGCGGAGGAGGGGGCTGCTGGACTGGGGACAAAGAGCAGCGGGAGGCCATGGGAATGGGGACACATGGACGGGGCTAAGACTGGCCAGGCCCCTGAGGACAGCCTGTGCTGTGTTCAGACATACAATGAACCCACCTGTCACGGCAGGCTAGAGATCGGGGGGCACTGCTCCCCTGAGTGTGGCGGCCCCGGGGGCCCACGGCAGAGCCAGGTGTGCTGATGGCTCAGAGAGGTGCAGGCCAGGAAGTGGGGTTTAATCCCCGAGAGTGAACCCCCGGGGAGGGCTGTCAGACTGATGGGCCATATGGAGCCGAGAGAGCATGGGAGTCCAGGACACCTGCCTTGGCGCCAGGAGCACCCTCCTGCCCCTTCTCTCTGCCCAGAGACCTGGAGAGAGGCCCGGAGACAGCCAGGGAGCCTGGCTCGTACAGCTGTGTATATGGAGCTGGGGGATCCGGCCCTACCCCATGGATCCCCAGCCCAGTCCTGCTTACACTGCCCCCCACCATTACCTCCTGCATCCCCGGCCCCCTTCGGTTCCTGGGGTCCCCCCATCCAGTTATCCCCCAGCCACCCCCTGCCTGACCAGCCACTGTCCCTGGATTTCCCTCCTCCAGCCCACTGCCCATTGGTTCACCCCCCTCCCCCATTTTCAACAGTCGACCACACACTCAGCAGAATTCCCCCCCCACCCCCCCGGCCCGCCCAGCACTCGTGTGTTTGGCAGCCATTCCCTGGGCATTTTGAGCCGTTTTATTTCTCAAAGCAGCCTGTACAAAGAGAGGGGAAAGCCAGACCCACAGATGGGGGTTGGGGGCCGGTATGAAGCGAGAGACCGAAATGAACCCCAAAGGCTCCAACTCCTCCAGGCCCTGCCACTTAGCCTCTTGTGCCTCGAATACGGCCCCCAAGGACCCACACGCCAGCCTCTTCTGGCCCTAGCTTTTTTTGGGGGGGGGCAGGGGGTTAGCAAGGGTAACCCCAGGGGGCAGCTGCATCCAAAATCAGCCACACAAGAGTGACAGTTCCTAGCACCGCGGCTGGCCCAGTGCCGGAGCAGGTCCCCAGTGGTTACAGGCTGTGGGACCCCCGGCACCAGAGGGTTAAGAGCAGGCTGGAGAAACCCGTCAGACTCGATCCTGCCTCAGGGCAGCAGCTGAAGCAGACGACCCCCAAAGGTCCTTCCAGCTACACGTGACCCTGGTTCTCTGCTGGCTGGTGCATAGATCCCCCACTGGCCCTGCCAGGTACACAGGCCTCAGGCTAGAATCCAAGATCTCTTCCCATCAGCAGTACGGAGCAGTGCCTCCGTCAGCCCCTCTAACGGGACCGGGAGCAAGGCTGGGCCAGGCCTCGTGCGCCCTGAGAAGTGGCTGTGTCACTCCCATATGGGATCCGGTACAAATCAGTCGCTTGCTTCTCATGCCAGCTAAGACTTCAACCCCGGGAAGGCGCTGGGGCCGGGAGAAAAACTGAGCCCCGTCGCATGTACGGGTCAGTGCTACGCCAGGGGCTCAGGCGCCGGCCAGTCAAAGAGCTGACAGGCCCAGGGAAGACAGGGAAACTGAGGCTGCCACGTCCTCCTGGGGTTCCCATTGGGGGTGGGTAGCTCTAACCCCCCACCACGGCTGGCCACCGAGAGGTCAGGGCTGAAGCAGCACCGTGCCCCCAGGGTAGGGCTGGTTTCTGGCTCCTGCTGCCCGGCCCCCACTCGGGGCCTATTTGCGCTTGAAATAGAAGTCGGTGATAGCAGCTTCCCCCGGGCGGGCGGTGAGGCCGATGGGCTCGTTGGCCTGGGCTGAGGTGCAGAGGAACCAGCCTGGGTAGGCGGCCGCCTCGAAGCGGTGCGTGCTGCCGTTGTAGGTCTTGAAGAAGGTGAAGCGCTTGGCCTCCTCATACTTGTCGAAGAGCTCGGTGAGCTGCACATCCTGCGGGGGGAGGGCGCGGGGAAGAGGTTAGAACAAGCGATGCCGCGGGACAGCCGGACACAACGCCCTCGGCGCTGGGATGGGTGTGGGGCTGGGAGGCTGAGCTGGGCCCCAGGGGTGACTATTTGTATTGACTAGGGAGGGGGATTGGGGCCTACTGGCCAAAACCCAGCCAGGCCCATTGAGAGGCCAGGGCTGTTCCCTCCTCTGACCTGTGGGCTCAGGCTCTCTGCAAACTCAGGCATTGGCTCTGCTTCAGTTCCATTCTGCACAGCCAGGATGGCTGGAGATGAACCTTTTCTGTGATAAGAACAGGAGGACTTGTGGCACCTGAGAGACTAACAAATTTATTTGAGCACAAGCTTTCGTGAGCTACAGCTCACTTCATCGGATGCATTCATGAATGCATCCGATGAAGTGAGCTGTAGCTCATGAAAGCTTATACTCAAATAAATTGGTTAGTCTCTAAGGTGCCACAAGTCCTCCTTTTCTTTTTGTGAATACAGACTAATACAGCTGCTACTCTGAAACTTTTCTGTGATGAATGCTGAGAGTGTGGGGCACTCCCGTGACCCCAGGAGGTGGGCTCTGGATGCTGGCTGGTAGGGCCTATGCCCTGGTCCAGCCCTGGCTCTGAGCAGGGCTTTGAGAATCCCGCAGTGGAGACTCAGGGAGGGGCCGGCAGGGGGTCCCTGGCATGGCACTCACCTCCAGCTGCAGCTGGGGCTGCTTGGCTGTTCCACACGACAGGCCCTGCTTGCCGCCTTTGATGCCCAGGATCAGGGGACACCTCTTGCGCTCCAGCCCCCTGTTGGGGACCACGCTGACCTTCTCTGCAGAGGGAGATCGGGAGGGGGAAATGTGATCAAAGCACGGCCAGGGCCCCCTGCAGGCCAGGTCACTGACCTGCCAGCATGGGTTGCTCCTGGTCCCCCCTCACTGCCTTGTGGCCCCATTGTCCTCCATGGGCTAGGCTCCCTGGCTAGACTACATCTCCCAGGATGCACCATGGTAGAATCATGGGTCTTGCATGGCAGTGCATCCTGGGAGCTGTAGTCCAACTGGAGAGACCGGCCCAGAGAGGAGAAGAGAAGAATGAGGCGAGTGAACTACAGCCCCCACGAGGCCCTACAGCAGCTAAGGCGGTCGCGGTTCAATCCCTGCTGGCAAAGTGACACCAAACTTCCCCCCGTTCCCAACCTGCCCCTCCCCGCTGGGCAAGATTTGGACTGTTCACCCCAATTCGGGATGGAAACGAAATTCGAAAGGTGGGAATTTCCCCAGGCTGGGACCTGATTTCCCACTGGCCCTAAGTACAGTGGAGGGTCTGGGTGGGGGCTCAGGACCATGCTCCGCCCTTCCTGGGGTTGTAGGACCAATAATGCTTGTTGCAAAGGGTTCCCCTGAGCAGCTGTTCCATTAGTGTGCAATGTGCCAGCCACTGGAAAGAGACTGGGAGACCAGCAAAGCGAGTGGGGTAGGGGGCACCTGGCTCTGGTGCTATCTCAGCCCCTTGGGGTGGGCATCACTGGCTGCAAACTACCAGGAGCCTTCTGTGGGGACAGAGCCCTGCCTGGCGTCTCCCAGCGCCCGGGAGCCAAATGGACGAAGGAGGCCGGAGCCAGGTGCGGAGGGGGGCTTTGGGAAGGGGGTGGCGTGAAGTCACTAACTGTGAACCCCCAGCAGGTACCCTGGGGGCAACCAACCTTCCTGGCTGGCATTTTCGCCCTGCAGGTTCGCGGCCACCAGCCTGTTGTCCCGCAGGTAGAAGGCCTTCTGCCTGGTGTCGCGGATCCAGTAGTGGAGCGGCTGTTTGGACGGCCGGAAGCCAGGCGTGGGCCCGAAGCCAGGGGTGGGAAAATTCATAATGTGTATGTTGGACGTCCCACCCCCGCCCTCGGCAGCTGGGAAACAAACCAACAAGTCCATTACCCAGGTGCTGCTGTGTGACCCCCCCCCAGCCTCCCTAAATCTGCCACTGGGATCCCCCTGCCTGCGGATCCCCCTCCCTGCCTCGCACCTCCGTCGCTGGAGTCCCCCTCCCTGCCCCTGCACTCCCATGGTTGGGGTCCCCATCCCCCTGCCACCGGGATCCCCAGCACGACAGGGCCCTGATCTTGGTCAGGTCTGGGCAGCGCCCAGCACGACGGGGCCTGATCTCAGCCAGCTTCTCTAGCTGTGGCAACACAGTTGCTAATACCAGACTCCCCCCTGGACCTCCAACTGCTGGTCTCTCGGGTCATTTTCCCACCAGGGGCCTGTAGGGACCCCAGCCTCTGCCTCACCGAATGGGCCCTGGGCTGTGATGGACCCTGTGGGCATGGGGGGCATGGGGCACTGCAGACAAGTTGCTGTGACGAAGTGGGACTGTTCTTAATGTTTTCTCTGAATAGTGTGGGGGTGCCTCAGTTTCCCTTAGGCAGTTCTTAAGTATCTAGGGGGTGGGAGAAGGGTGTATGATCATTGCAGAGCCCTAGAGGGCAGGTGTGTGCAGGGGTCTGGACACAGAGAATGGCCGACACCCTGTTTCCTGGCAACTGATGGCCTGGGCCCTTCCCCCCTGCAAGGTGAGAGCTAAAGGGTTGGAGAACAAAGGAATCCGGTGACCTCCTGGCCAGGGAAAGGAACAAAGCCCAGAGGAGGAGGGGCTGGAGGGAGTTTCAGTTTGGGGCTGGCGAAGTGCAGACATGGTGCTGCACTGGTGAAGGGCAGACGGGGTTGTCTGGATCACTGCCCCCAAAATGGACCCAGCTGAGGGGTCCTGTTCTCTGCACCTACAAGCTCTGGTTTAGACCATGTTCCTGTCATCTAATAAACCTCTGTTTTACTGGCTGGCTGAGAGTCACATCTGACTGCGAAGTTGGGGGGCAGGACCCTCTGGCTTCCCCAGGACCCCGCCTGGGCGGACTCGCTGTGGGAAGCGCACAGAGGGGCAGAGGATGCTGAATGCTCCGAGGTCAGACCCAGGAAGGTGGAAGCTGTGTGAGCTTCTTGCCCTGGAGACGGGCTGCTATCAGAGAGGAGACTTCACCAGAGTCCTGCCTGGCTTCGTAGGGAACAGTTCCCGAGCATCGCCTGGGGACTCCGTGACAACTGGTGGTAGAAGTGGGATGTACTGCACCCCGTGGATGGCGGTTCCTGCAGTAAGTGACTGGGGAGCAGTAAAACGAAGGGGGATTGACAAGGACCAGGCGTGCTGAAGGCTCAGAGAGGGGCGGTTTTGGGGGGCGGTTAACCCCATGGAGTGTGTGACCAGCGAGGACTGTGCAGTAATGGGGTCCCCCTGGGGACTGCGGTGAGCAGTCTTGGGGGCAGAGGAGCTTGCAGCTTGGCTCTGGGAGAGAGAAGGACTTCTGCAGTAACAGGGTTCCCCTGGGGATTGCAGCGAGCGGTCCTGGGGCGGAGGAGTCTGCAGCTCGACGCTGGCAAAGAGGTGGTGACCTCGAGAAGGGCTGGCACACTAGGGGTTCTCCCTGGAAACCGTGGGGAGCTGAGAGCACACAGGCCTGTGAGTCCATGACAACTTGGGAACAGCAGAGTGATCCTGTCACCGTCTCCTTAAGAAGGACATTGTAACCCGGTGCAGAAAGAGAGGGTTGAGCGTTGGAAAGTTCACCAAAGCACAGTTAATCGTGCAACTGGAGGAGGATGACCAGGAGATTCCTGACCCAAATGGGGCTATAGCAGGATCTGGGAGCAGCTGGAGTGGTAGCCAGGCATCCCCAAGACTCCTGTCCCTGACCAGACAGGGGTCTTCACGATCGGGTTCCCCATCGGGGGATCGGAGACAGACGGGATTGGAGCTGAGTCCGAGAGAGCAAGAGGACTGTGAGAGACAGCGAGAGCCCAAGAAAGAGCTGCAGAAGCAGCAACAGCATGAACTGGGGATGGTGGAGCGGAGAGGCCTAGGGGACCTCCCAGGGGTGAGTGGGGATAAATACCAGGGTGCCAGCTCTGCAGGGAACCTCGAGACTAAATTGCTGCCCCTGGTTAAGGAGGGGGGGGGGGATGTGGATGCCACCTCACTGCCTTTGAGCAGGTTGGTGATTTGAACCACGGGGACCCTGCAGAAAAGCCCCGGTGTCTAGCTCCCTTGCTGTGTCCCGGTCCGTAGACTATGCGTCTGTGTGGAGTCTCCTGGGCTCAGGCCTATCGGACCCCCAGTGGGAGCGGAAGGTGATGGTCAATGGGGAGACATTCCTGGGGTGGCGAGATCCTGGGACAGAGAGAACTGTTGTCAGGCCCCTGGTGGTGCAGCCTTAGATGCTGAGGGGCTGGGTGAGCTGGGTGAGGGTCCCAGGGATGAAGCCCCTCACCCTGTCTATGGCCCAGATCCCTGTGCAGACACAGGAGGGGTCGGGCTGGCTGGTCGTTGGGGTTCTCCAGGATATCGGCTGTGAGGTCCTGTTGTGGGATGACTGTGTCTCTTTGGGACAGGATCCAGGCCCTGCTCCTGTAACGGCCGAGGATTTGAATTTGAATCCAGGGAACCAATTGACTAAGATGGAAATTGTCAGTGAAAATGCAGAGGACCTGGCTGGCAGGGGGGAGGAGCGGCTAAGCTCAGGATACCTGCCTGCCTATAACCAGACCCCTGGGGCTGGGTGGGACAGAGAGATGCTCCCCGCCCCCTTGCACACCAGAGAGGGGGCTCACGCTGGCTCTGATGCAGTGAGGAAAGCAGCAAGCTCGCTGCCTGCCCACACTGGGACAGCAAGGGCAGCGCTGAGCACAGTGGGAGCTGAGACCCCAGCTGAGTGGGGGGATCCACAAGCAGGGCAAGTCGGCTACCAACCAGGTTTGCCTGGTCCAGAGGCGCTGCTGGGAAGTGAGTCCATGGCAAGGATGGAGCTACCAGGGACAGGGTTTAGCGGGGCTGTGACCCCAGGCCCAGCCAGTGAGAGGGAAGACTGGGGAGCTGAGTCTGCAGAGCAGAACATCTGGGTAGTTAATCTCTCGAGAGTGCAGGGGATGGCAGGTCTAGTCTCATCTCTAGACACTTTGGATAGGACTTGTCATCTCGCAGTGAATTGAACATCTAGTCCCTTGTGGAAGCAGAGGCTGGTAAGGGAAGGAAAACAGAGCTTGGAGAGCACAGCTTGTAAAAGGGAACCTGAGAGGGGTAACTGCGATTTGCTGGAAGTAGCTCAGGGTAGTGAGAAGAGCAGCAGGGTTGGGAGTGGCAAGGTGCCTGGGAAGGAAAGTTTGGAGGAGCCTCGGCAGCCTTGTGAGCTGATGGCTGTGTCTAGTCAGCAGGGTGGGAAGGCGAGGAGAGTGGAAGATGAGTGTCCCTGGACCTTACCTGTTAGCTGGGTGGAGAATTGTGACAGGGAAGGGAATGTGCCTGTGTCTGTCAGGGGTATTGACTTGCCTATGGAGGGAGCTACCCTGATCTCCAAGCAGTTGTCTGTGACCAGCCCTGTGTGCTGGGACCAGGGGAATGAGATCCCAAGCTGTGTGTCTGGGAAAGGAGAAAGTGTGTCCGGCTCTTCTTTGTCTCTGGAGCAGACAGAAGGGGCCTTTCAGCCTGTGATGGTTGAGGGTCGTGCAGTTGTCTCAGAGTTGGTTCTGGATTCAGCTAAAGCCCAGGAACGGAATGGTCCCAAGTTTGTGTCTGCTCAGGAGAATGGCCCTGTAACTAGGTCGCATCCAGTTAGTGTCTATGCAAAATCCCAGAGACCAGACAATTCTGGTGCTTGTATTTTGCCTGTTGCTAGTGTGTTTTTGGGAAAGGGTGGAGCAACTCTGTCTAATCAGGGTGAGATCCTAGCCAGGGCACAAGGAGAGCATGAAGATGATGTGATTGTGTTACCTACTGAGGGTGTGGAAACCGGTAGCAAGAAGGAAAAGATTCCTGAACTTGTGTGTGGCAAAGGGAAGGAGAATGCTTCTAACCTTTTATCTAGGAAGTCTGTAAGTTTGCCTGAAAGGGGATTGTGTAGGAATCCGCCGGATGGGCCAGAGGTAATTCTGGATGTAAGGGAGACCCAGAAAGAGTCTGTTGTTGCTCCGGAAAGTGTTCCTCTAGAGCAAGCCCAAGGTAAAGAGGGTAAGAGCAGAATTTCTGTGAATTGTGAATTGTTGCATAGAAAAGCCCCTAGGGAAAGGAATCCTCATGGAGTCTTTGCAAGCAGTTTACTGCAACTGAAGGGTGTGAAAGTGATTGAATCAAGAAAGTTTCAGTTCCTAACAGCCAGAAATTTTCTGTTGTGAATGGATCCACTGACTGTCCTGTTGAAAGATCCAGTGCGGATAGCTTTGAGAAGGTCTCAGATGAAGTGAAAGCTGTTAAGAAAGTTAAACAGTCCTATAACCAAGTGGCTGTGTTTGGCCAGCTTGTTGGAGAGACAAGGTTGTTGAGAAAGGGATGTCTCCATCCTAATTCTGTAAGTGAACAGTCTGTGTCCCAGATGAAGAGGGTGCTGGGCTGCCTCAAGGAGGCAGGACTGACGGTAAAAGCTGAAAAGTGTAAGGTGGAGATAATCAGAGAGTGGCCTGTTCCCCAGACCAAGAAACAGGTCCAGGCCTTTATTGGGATGGCGGGGTACTACTGGATGTTTGTACCCCTCTTGAGCTCCCTAGCTGCCCCATCACTGAGCTATGTAAGAAGGGGAAGCCAGACGAGCTGGTCTGGACCGAGCAGTGCCAGAGGGCTCTCTGTGCTTTGAAGGAGGCTCTAATCCAGGGCCCAGTAAATCTGGTAAACCCAGACTTTGCCAAGGTCTTTATAGTGTTCATCGACACCTCAGACACAGGGCTAGGTGCGGGGCTGATGCAAGCCAATGCTAAGGAATGGGAGAAATGCTGGGACATCTATGGAAACGTTGGTGGGGTCGAACTTCCCCAGGTCACCGGCTAAAGTGACCTCGCTCAGTTCGGTCTCGAAGGGGGGAGAGATGTGACAAAGTGGGACTGTTCTTAATGTTTCCTCTGAATATTGTGGGGGTGCCTCAGTTTCCCCTAGGCAGTTCTTAAGTATCTAGGGGGTGGGATAAGGGTGTATGATCGTTGCAGAGCCCTAGAGGGCAGGGGTGTGCAGGGGTCTGGACACAGAGAATGGCCGACACCCTGTTTCCTGGCCACTGATGGCCTGGCCCTTCCCCCCCTGCAAGGTGAGAGCTAAAGGGTTGGAGAACAAAGGAATCCGGTGACCTCCTGGCCCGGGAAAGAGACAAAGCCCAGAGGAAGGGGGGCTGGAGAGGATTTCAGTTTGGGGCTGGCTGGGGACGAGGAGTGAAGTGCAGCCGTGGTTGTCTGGCTCACTGCCCCCCAAAATGGACCCGGATGAGGGGTCCTGTTCTCTGCACCTACAAGCTCTGGTTTAGACCATGTTCCTGTCGTCTAATAAACCTTCTGTTTTACTGGCTGGCTGAGAGTCACGTCTGACTGCGGAGTTGGGGGGCAGGACCCTCTGGCTTCCCCAGGACCCCGCCTGGGTGGACTCGCTGTGGGAAGCGCACGGAGGGGCAGAGGAGGCTGAATGCTCCGAGGTCAGACCCAGGAAGGTGGAAGCTGGGTGAGCTGTGTGTCCTGGAGACAGGCTGCTCTCAGAGAGGAGACTTCCCCAGAGTCCTGCCTGGCTTCATAGGGAGCCGTTCCAGAGCATGGCCCAGGGACTCCGTGACAGTTGCTAAGCAGCATCCACGTCTCCCCCTCAGCTGCCCTGAGCCCCTGGGTAGCTACCTTCATCCAAGAAAAGTCTGAACAGCTCCTCCATGTCGGGGTCCACGACCGACTCCGAAACCGGCTCCATCCTCAGCCCGTCCCCTGAGCCCAGCCTGGACAGCGGTGTTCCTGCAGCGCTCTCCAGCGGGAGAGGAGAGACTGAGGTCAGTGATCTCAGTTGCCCCGCACCGTAGCCACCCCCGTGCACAGATCAGTGGTCTCAGAGCTAGATCCTGCTGCGGGGGACCCTGCCCCATGGAGTCACCTACCCACATTTGACTCACATGCTTGGCAGGGGGGCATTCTCACCCCCTTCTCTGCACCCCCGCTCCCAATCACAGCCTCCTGGGAAAAGCATCAACCCCAATGTGCCTCTGGAAGGGCTGGCCATGGGGGCAGATACACTCGGTAGCACACAGGGGGCACCTGGCTGATTCAGGGGGCAGCAGCTTGTGCAGCTGGGGGTCTTAGCTGACATCCAGTAGCAGGGAGTTCCACAAGCTATTTGGCTGTCAACACCATTGCACTCTCAGCCCCAGCTGAAGGGGAGGCAGAGCTCCTTGGGGGCGATGGCGGCTGGGACAGGGCAGAAAACGCTGAGTTCCCCACCCCAGGCACAATGTATCCGCCAAAGGGAGACCCCAGCCCAACCCCAGCCCTTACCCCACGCGCACAGTCTGCAGCTGGCTCCCCTCCTCCTGTGGCTTCACTGTCAACAAAGGGAGATGGTGACCAGAGACAGCAGCATCACGGCCAGACTTTGCCCCGGGCTGCTGATCTCTCAGGATGCCCTGGGCTCCTTGCACTAGCCCTGCCAGTGCCCCTCACTCCCGACCCACAGCCCCCTGCCAGCCCAGCCCTGGACTCCCCCTCCCTGCTTTGCTGGTGCCCCTCACTCCCGACCCGCAGCCCCTGCTAGCCCAGCCCTGGACTCCCCACACAGCAGTGGAGTGATACCAATTGACACCAGCAGAGGATCTGGCCCATTGATGCCCATGGAGCCACTGCTAATCGCCAGCGGTGTGAACTGGGCACGGAGGTGGGGCCTGCTGGTGCCATCCCTCAGTGTTAGCCCACGTTGGAAGGCTCCCAAGGCCAGTCCAAGCCCAGGTGCGGGTGCGTCCAGCTTACAGCTCCAGCCAGCCCGGTTCTCCTGGGGCGCGTGGGTGGAGGGTGTAGACACGGCTCACGAGCTGTGCTCACAGCCACCTGCCCATGCCCCGTGGAGCCCGGAAAGGCAGGGATCCCACACATGGCCAGCCTCCATGTACAGCTTGGGGGCTGGGACTCACCTGTGGGGTGTCCCGCAACCCACTTGTGACTCCGGGGTGCCAGACATGGCTGAGCCTTGTGGGGAGAGGCTGGCACCTGGCGTCGGTCTGGAATGGGCAGGATTCCTGGCTATCACAAAGGCCTGACCCTGCCTGTGGCTGGGACCAAGCCCCAACAGTGGGGCTTCGAGATGGGCCGCATCAGTGTGTCTCTAACCAGGGAGCCGGGATTCAGACTGGGGCAGAGGGGGGCATCCTTCTCCAACAGAGCCTATAGTGCCAGGATCTGCCCACAGTCCCAGGACGGCCACATGTGCAACAGCAAAGACTTTAGTCTGCAATGGTGACATGCTTGCGGTCATCACTAGGTTTCAGAGTGAATGCCTGGTTGTGCAGGATGGTGGCAGGTCATAGTCCTCCTAGGCGTTCTTTCTGACCGTGGAGGCCTGAGCCCAGGGGAGTCGGTGGAGCTCTGCTGCTTTACAGCAGCTGAGGTGCCAACCCAAGGGGAGACCTGCCGGTGACACCGAAGGCTTTGGGCTTGGGCCTGGGCCAGCCCTGGCAGGCCCCTGTACCCAGGTAACTCCCCAGCCATGAAGGCTGCAAAGCGCTCTCTGTTCAGCCAGCAGCTGGTAAATCCTAGCTGAACCCAGCCCCAGTGCCCACCTGGTAAAGCACTGGATTCCTGCCCTTCCCTGTTGCCCCTGGGAATATGCCCATACGCCATCAGCCCCATCCCAGCCAGAAGAGAAACCAGAGGACCCACCGGGTGCTAGGGCAGCAAGCTGGCAGAGGAGGCCTGTGGCACTGGGAACCCGGGGGGAGAGCGGTACCTGCAGTCCACAAGTTCCTGTGAGTTCTGGAGCGTGCCGTCGCACCAGCCTGCCAGCTCCACAGCTACTTATGGGCCCTGCTGCGCAGGGAGTGTCGGTTACACCTGGGATAATGGGCCTGGGAGAGGACAGCGCTGATGTAACATGCAAATTCAGCTGACACATGGTGGCTTCCAGGAAGGGGCAACACCCAGTCCCGGACAATAAGGCTGGGGAGAGCCCATGAACTGAGTGACGTATGGGCAGGGATTGGGTCAGTCTGGAAACCCCAATGCAGGAATCCTCAGATAGAAACCTGAGACTGGGGCCCCGTCGGGCCGGGCACTGCCCAGACCCCGACCGAGATCAGGGCCCCGTCGCGTCAGGCAAAACCCCAACTGAGATTTGGGACCCATTGTCCTGGGGGCTGTGCAGACCCTGTGACGCTGCAGGGAGGGGGGAGTGTTGACCTGGGAATGTGGCAAGGGAGTTTCACTGGGGGTGGGAGACCTGAGAGCCTGTCACCTGAGCCAGGAGGGTGAGGGGGGAGGTAACACCTCTGCCCGGGAAACTGGACAAGGGCTGGAGGAGAGAGCCTGCTGGGGGCGGGGGGGTTGGTTTCAGTTTGGGGCTGGGTGGAGGAACGCAGGGAACCCCAGGGCTGGGGTCTAAGCTCCCTGCTCCCCCAGAAGGACTTGACTGAGGGGGTCCTGGTTGTATCCACAAGCTCTGTTTGAGACTGTGTCCCTGTTGTCCAATAAACCTTCTGTTTTACTGGCTGGCTGAGAGTCTCAGTGAATCCCAGGAAGAGGGGGGCAGGGCCTGGATTCCCCCACACTCCGTGACAACTGGTGGCAGAGGTGGGATCTACTGCACCCCGTGAACGGCGCTTCCTGCAGTAAGTGACTGGGGAACAGTAAAACGAAGGGGGATGGACGGGGACCAGGCGTGCTGAAGATTCAGAGAGACACGGTTTCAGGGGGCGGTTAACCCCTGGGAGTGTGTGACCAGAGAGAAGGACTTTTGCAGTAACAGGGTCCCCCGGGGGATTGCAGCGAGTGGTCCCAGGGGTGGAGGAGTCTGCAGCTCAACCCTGGCAAAGAGGTGGTGACCTCAAGAAGGACTGGCACACGAGGGGTTCTTCCTGGAAACCGTGGAAAGCTGCCCGGCCTGCGAGTGGCCAGCAGGGAGATGTACGCTAAACGCCTTAAGAGCGACCTGGTGGAGCTGTGCAGGCAGAGGGGGCTGCGCATCGGGAGGTCCACCAAGGAACAGCTGATTGCCCAGCTGGAGGAGAGGGATCGCTTGGATGACCCGATCCCTGTCCCTGAGGGAAGCCGCCCGGCGGACGCAGCGTGGGCCCTGGGGCATGACCGGGCTGGGAGGGGTCAGACTGCTGCTGAGGATATCCCGAGACCCTTCCTACCTAGGCCTGGGGAAGGGGTTGGGGGAAGCTCCCGGCGGAGCTCCCCATCCCTGGAGCGGAGGCGACTGGAATGCAAGAGGGAGATGAAAATGAGGGAGCTGGAGGATCATGAAAAGCAACGTCAGCATGAGAGGGAGGAGAAGGAGAAACAACGTCAGCATAAACAGAAGGAGAAGGAGAGGGAACGTCAGGAGAAGGAGAGGCAACGTAAGCATGAGCAGGAGGAGAAGGAGAAACAGAGACAGCATGAAGAGAACCAGAGACAGCATGAGCTGGAGCTGGCCAGGCTGAGGAGCAGTGGGACCCCGGCTGCGGTGAGCGAGGGGGCACCCAAGACTGCAAGGAGCTTTGATAAGTGCTTCCTGGCCCAGCGGAAGGAGGGGGAGGGCATAGATAGCTTCCTGACGGCCTTTGAGAATGCCTGCGAGATGCACAGGGTTGACCCTGCCAACAGGCTCCAGTTTCTCACCCCCTTACTGGACCCCAAAGCCGTGGAGGTGTACAGCCGAACGACAGGGCCGGAGGCAGGGGACTATGAACTGTTCAAACAGGCCCTGCTCCGTGAATTTGGGCTGACCCCCGAGATGTACCGGAGAAGGTTCCGGAGTCAGCGTAAAACGCCTGAGGTCACCTACCCACAACTGGCCAACCGGATGCAGGGATGTGCCCGCAAGTGGACAGCTGGGGCCCAAGCTAAAGAGGCCCTGCTTGACCTAATCCTACTGGAGCAACTGTATGAACAGTGCCCTTCCGACCTGAGGCTGTGGCTGGTGGACAAAAAGCTCGAGAACCCCCAGCATGCAGGGCAGCTGGCCGACGAGTTTGTGAACAGTCGGTCAGGGGGTAGCAGGGAGGAGTCCCAAAAGAACAGGCCCCCCCCGATGCAGAGAGAGAGTCACCATGGGGCCTCCCAGCAGGGAAATAGGGAGAACCCCTCCAAAGGGGAACGCCTGGTGTCGGGCCCCTCCGACCCGCTCGAGGGGACCAACGTGACCTGAGCTGCTATCACTGTGGCCAGAGAGGCCACGTACGGACCCAGTGCCCCGGGCTCAGGGACAAACTGAGCAGACCCAACCTACCCAGGGTTAACTGGGTAGGGGCTCAGCTGGACGAGGGGCAGACGGCCCAGGCAAGGGGGGCTGCCAGCTTACCACCTGCTCAGGAGGGAAGAGTACCCCAGACCAGCTCCGCCAGAGGGCTGGAGGCTCTGGACTCAGGGTGCTCGGAGGGACAGCCCCACGCCCACCCTGTAACCGGAGAGAGTGCCTTGTTCCCCTGGAGATGGATGGGAGGAAGGTCAATGGATACTGGGATACGGGGGCGGAGGTGACGCTGGCCCGGCCCGAGGTGGTGGCCCCAGATCGGGTGGTGCCCAACACCTACCTGACCCTGATAGGGGTGGGCGGGCCCCATTCAAGGTGCCCGTGGCAAGGGTACACCTGAAATGGGGGGCCATGGAGGGCCCCAAGGATGTGGGGGTGCACCACCATTTGCCCACTGAGGTTTTGATGGGGGGGGACCTAGAGGACTGGCCAAGCAACCCCCAGACCGCCCTGGTTGTGACCCGTAGCCAGAGCTGGCGAGGGGCACTGCACCCTGACCTTGGGGAGGGTACCACACCGGAGGCACAGGACCCTACCCTGATGGGGAGGGAGTGCCGAGGGGCTCAGCTCAGAGAGGCTGTGGCCTCAGACCTGGCCAATGAGAGGGAACCGGTCCCCATCCCTTCCCCAGCCGCTGAGTTGCAGGCCGAGTTGAGGAAAGATCCCTCCTTGTGGAAGCTCAGGGACCTGGCCGATCTCAGTGTGGTACGGACCATGAGGAGAGGCTGCCAGGAGAGGTTCCTGTGGGAGAAGGGGTTCCTGTACCGAGAATGGGCTCCCCCAGGGGAAGTAGAGTCCTGTGGGATCAGGAGGCAGCTGGTGGTCCCCCAGAAGTATCGCCGCAAGCTCCTGTACCTGGCCCATGACATCCCCCTCGCAGGGCACCAGGGAATCCGGCGCACCCGGCAGAGGTTGCTACAGAACTTTTACTGGCCTGGGGTCTTTACCACGGTCCAGCAGTATTGCCGATCCTGTGACCCCTGTCAGAGGGTGGGGAAGGCCCGAGACAAGGGGAAAGCAGCTTTGAAACGTTTGCCCATCATAGAGGAACCTTTCCAGAAAGTGGCCATGGACATAGTGGGACCTCTCAGCAAGACGACCCGGTCGAGGAAGAAATACATTCTGGTGGTGGTAGATTTCGCCACCCGCTACCCCGAGGCAGTGCCCTTAGCTTCCATTGAAGCAGACACCGTGGCAGATGCGCTCCTGACCATTCTCAGCTGGGTGGGGTTCCCCAAGGAAGTCTTGATAGACCAAGGGTCCAACTTCATGTCGGCCCTGCTCCGGTGCTTGTGGGAGAAATGTGGGGTCCAGCACAACTGGGCCTCAGCTTATCAGCCCCAGTCCAATGGGCTGGTGGAGAGGTTCAATGGGACGCTAAAGATGATGCTAAAAACCTTTATGAACCAGCACCCGCAGGATTGGGACAAGTACTTACCTCACCTGCTGTTCACTTACAGGGAGGTGCCCCAGGAGTCTACCGGATTTTCGCCTTTCGAACTGTTATATGGAAGGAGGGTAAGGGGCCCCCTGGACCTGATGAGAGACGAGTGGGAGGGGAAGGCCACTCCCGATGGAGAGTCAGTGGTGGAGTATGTCCTGACCTTCCGAGAGAGACTGGCTGAACTCATGGGCCTGGCCAGGGAGAATCTGGCCAGAGCCCAGAAGAAGCAGAAGGTCTGGTATGACTGCACGGTGCGGGCCCACGCCTACGCCACCGGGGATCAGGTGATGGTTCTCATCCCCGTGAGAAAGAACGAACTACAGGCCGCCTGGGAGGGCCCTTTCAAGGTTGTCAAGCAGCTCAATGAGGTAAACTATGTGGTGGAGCTGTCTAACCGGGCGCACCACCGCCGGGTGTACCGTGTGAATATGATGAAGCCATATTATGCCAGGGGGAATGTGGTGTTGGGGGAATTGGGAGGAGCAGGGAGATGACCCTTTAGTAGATCTATTCCCTGGGACCAGAGCTGGTTCCCCCCTGGAAACAATTCCCCTCTCGGATCAGCTAACCCCTGCCCAGCAAGCTGAGGTCAGGGGGGTGCTGCATCCCTACCGACAGCTGTTTTCCAACCAGCCTGGATGCACTAATCTGACTGTCCACCGGGTGCAGACAGGGTCGCACCCGCCGATAAGATGCTCCCCCTTCCGAGTCACAGGGAAAACTGCTCAGGACCTGGAAAGAGAGGTCCAGGACATGCTGGCTTTGGGGGTGATCCAGCCATCTGCCAGCCCTTGGGCCTCGCCAGTGGTGCTGGTCCCCAAAAAGGACGGGTCGATCCGGTTCTGTGTGGACTATCGGAAGCTCAATGCCATCACTGTATCTGATGCCTACCCCATGCCCAGGCCTGACGAGCTCCTAGACAAGCTGGGAGGAGCTCGATACCTTACCACCATGGACCTTACAAAGGGCTACTGGCAAGTGCCGCTGGATGCAGATGCCCGGCTGAAATCAGCCTTTATTACCCCTCTGGGGCTCTATGAGTTTCTGACCCTGCCTTTCGGCCTCAAGGGAGCGCCGGCCACCTTCCAGCGCCTGGTGGACCAGCTCCTGAGGGGGATGGAGAGTTTTGCCGTGGCGTATATTGATGATATCTGTGTCTTTAGCCAGACCTGGGAGGACCATGTGTCCCAGGTTAGACAAGTGCTGGACTGACTCCATGGGGCTGGGCTGACTGTCAAAGCGGAGAAGTGCAAGGTGGGGATGGCGGAAGTATCTTACCTGGGCCATCGGGTGGGGAGCAGCCGCCTAAAGCTGGAACCAGCGAAGGTGGAGGTGATCAGAGACTGGCCCGCTCCCCACACCAAAAAGCAGGTCCAAGCCTTTATTGGGTTGGCAGGATACTACCGAAGATTTGTGCCCCACTTTAGCGCCATAGCCACCCCCATCACTGAGCTATGCAAGAAGGGGAAGCCAGACAAGGTGGTCTGGACCGAGCAGTGCCAGGAGGCTTTCCGGGCACTGAAGGAGGCTCTGGTCAGTGGCCCAGTTCTGGCAAACCCAGACTTTGACAAGCCCTTTGTGGTGTTCACCGACGCCTCCGACACGGGACTGGGGGCGGTGTTAATGCAGGAGGATGAAAAGGGGGAGAGACACCCCATCGTGTACCTGAGCAAGAAGTTGCTACCCTGGGAGCAACACTACGCGGCATCGAGAAGGAGTGCCTGGCCATGGTGTGGGCCCTCAAGAAACTAGAGCCCTATCTCTTCGGGCGACACTTCACCGTCTACACCGACCACTCTCCCCTGACCTGGCTGCACCAGATGAAAGGAGCCAACGCCAAGCTCCTGAGATGGAGCCTGCTCCTGCAGGATTACGACATGGACGTGGTCCACGTGAAGGGAAGTGCCAAACTGATAGCGGATGCGTTGTCCCGGAGAGGGGGCCCCGAACTTACCCAGGTCACTGGTCAGAGGGACCCCGCTCAGTTCAGTCTCGAAGGGGGGAGAGATGTGACACAGCAGGGAGGGGGGAGTGTTGACCTGGGAATGTGACAGGGGAGTTTTGGGGGAGGGGAGGGAAGATCTGAGAGCCTGTAACCTGAGCCAGGAGCAGGAGGGGGAGGTAACACCTCTGCCTGGGAATGTGAACAGAGGTTGCAGAAGGGAGCCTGCTGGGGGGGTTGGTTTCAATTTGGTGCTGGGTGGTGGACCACAGGGAACCCCAAGGCTGGGGTCTAAGCTCCCTGCTCCCGCAGAAGGACTTGACTGAGGGGTCCTGGGTGTACCCACAAGCTCTGTTTTGGACGGTGTTCCTCTTGTCCAATAAACCTTCTGTTTTACTGGCTGGTTGAGAGTCTCAGTGAATCCCAGGAAGAGGGGTACAGGCCCCGGACTCCCGCACACTCCGTGACAGACCCCAACCGAGATGGGGAAGCTGAAGGCCAGACAGACCGACACAGAATCCAGCTCACCTCAGCTGCAGCCCAGCGCCTGAGTCACGAACCCAGCTGTCCCTGCTGTGTCCCTTGCCAGCTGCCGTCCTGTTGTGGCTGGTGCTATCGCAGATCTGTGGGGAGGGGTACTTGGGGTGTCAGAAGCATACGGCGCTGGGGAGTCCAGTGTTGTGCAGCTGGCTCTGGGGAGCTATGGCATACTCGTGCTGGGCCGGTCCCCGCCTCAGGCCAGGAGGAGGCAGCTGCGAAAGCTGGGGGATGTTGAAATCTTGCTGTTGACACGTCAGTGGGTGGAATTAATGGAACCTGCCAAGCAGGCTGGGCATGCAGATTGGCCCTGGTGTGATGCCAGAGCCGTGGGTAGCATTGCCCCAGGGGGATCAGGGTGCAATGATGGGTGAAATGCCCCAGCTGCCATGGGGCTGGCCCTCCATGCACAGCACAAGTAGAGGCCCCTCCCCAAATGAATCTGCGCTCCCACCCCTAGGCGTGTGCATCGAGTCCCTGCCAGGGTGGGGAGTGACCCCAGGCCCCATGGATTTCAGCAGCGCCCTGGTTCCCAGGAGTCATGGGTGCCCGGGCTGTGGGCAGAGCTGGCTGGGAAAGGCTCCTGGTTTCCCTGAGCCATTGGACTTTTGTTCCAAACCCTGGGGCAGGCTCAGTGGTTCCCCATGGATGGGGGGCTGGAGGAGCAGCCCACGAGGGGAATAAACACACAAGGAAGGACGTGTGTGTCCCAGGGAGGCCTGGGAAGCCTCTGCCCAGCAACAAGGTCAGTCTGCAACCTTAGGCACCTGGGCACCCAGCGTCCCAGGGACTCCCCACGACTCACTGGGAGTGCTAGCCCCCCACGTTCCTCACGTGCCCAGCGCTCCCACTGAGCGTGGCACACACGCTCCCCTCTCTTGCCCCAGTCCCCTGCCTGCAAACTGGCCCAACTTGTTTATCAGCAGTGGCGTCTGTGCCAAGCCCCTTCCCAGACTCTATCCACAAAGGGCACGGACATCGCACCCATGCCCAGCCCACCCCGGGGCCTGTCTGCCATGGGGCCGCTCCCAGCCGCTCCAGGGGCCATTCAGGACCACCCACCCCCGGGAGCCGTTTCCCCCTGACCCTGTCAGACCCAGGGGCAAGGGGCTCAGATCCCAGCTGCTGTGTTAGCCCCTCTCCTGGATGAATCCAGCCCCTGAAGTGGCTCAGTTCTGTAGCTCTGAACAGTCTCACTCAGGATAAATGGATCCTTGGTGGAACCTCGCCAAGCTCTTGGCCTCTATGACATCATGTGGCAGTGAGTTCCCCAGGCTGAAGGTGCATTGTATAAAATCCCTTCCCCTGGTTTTGGTACCTGAACAGTCCCATTCCCTGGGGCAGCTCCTCTGCCCCCCACCATGCACTAGCCCCCGTGTTCAACAGGCTTATTCCACAGTGCTCCCATGCCCGCCTGTAAAGCTGGGATGGTAGAGTGCACAGGGCACTTTCCCTGCAGGGGGAACATATCCCACACGGGCCCAGGGAGCGAGGAGAGCTGGAACATGCCAGCTCTCCTCTGCACATGGGATCCCCCCGGGGGGGTGGGGGAGAATGGTAACATGGAGTGAGCACTGTATGTGTGGGAGTTGTGACTGGCACAGCCCCCTTGACTCTGATGGAGCAGCACCCATGGACACCAGCTCAGGACCTGGCTATAGACCTGGAGCACTAGTCTCATGTGACCACTGGGGAAACTGAGGCACTGAGTGGGGAAGCAAGTGGGTAGCCGAGTAGGGAATGGAACCCAGGAGTCCTGCTTGTCTTTGCCTCTTTCGTTCCTTACTCCAGCAAAGCCCTGCAGGGAATCAGCCCCTGTGTTTATCCAGCCTGGAAGTCGTGGGGAGCAGGCTGGGGGAGGGCTCCAGCATGGCCCAGCTGGGGCGTTTGATGGGAGTTGTGCCCAGAGGGTGGCAGGTGCATCTCAACTCAACAGTGTCGCTCAGGCATGGGTAGCTACTTTCCACGTTTATTCAAAGCCAGGCTGGGGTTGGGGGGATCCATGGGGCCAGAGCTCTCCAGTGGGACGAGCTAGTCACACAGCGAGGGCGCGCATCCAGATCCCCTTCCAGGGCAGCCGGCCCTTCCGCAGCCATGCAGAGCAGAACCGCTGGGAGACACTGAGCCCAGCCGGAACAGTGCTGCCATGGCAACATCCTGCTGCGGCTCTGTCGGGCCCACGGCCAGACACCCGCCTGCTCTGGGATTCCTGTCCATGGGCCCTGTCTGGCCCCCAGCACCAGAGCCTGTGGCTAATGAATCATAGAATCATAGACTATCAGGGTTGAAAGGGACGTCAGGAGGTCATCTAGTCCTACCCCCTGCTCAAAGCAGGACCAATCCCCAATTTTTGCCCCAGATCCCTAAATGGCCGCCCCAAGGATTGAACTCACCACCCTGGGTTTAGCAGGCCAATGCTCAAACCACTGAGAAATCCCTCCCCCCCCATGGAGTTACCCTCACACACCCCGGGGGGCAGGGCTGGTGTCCCCATTGTACAGGGGGGGAAATTAAGGCACGGAGCGGCTCCGGGATCTGCCCAAGGGAGTCTGGCAGAGCAGGGTTTTCCAAGTCCCCGGCTAGTGCTCGAACCGCTGGGCCATCTTGCCACTGGACGCCTGCAGGCCCCTTTGGAAAGGCTCCACGGCTCTGGAGAGGGGCCCCCAGGATCGGGCCCCCCTTTGGGGCACGTTGGCTGAAGCGTACGGCCTGGCTCTACAAGGGGCTGGGTGCACTGAAACACCCCCACCGGGAGGGCGCTCAGTTCCTGGCAGGATCAGGCCCCGGTGCCCTCCTGCTGGGACTCAGGAGTCCTAAGGACATGGCTCTGTCTCCTGTGCCCCAGCAGGTTGCGGCTGCGTCAGGGAGAGGTCGTGCAGCCCTTCCCGACCCAGCTGGTCTCCTCCTACACAGCCGGGGGGAGGCTGGGCCGGGGCACACTCCCGGGCGGCTGGGCTCAGCACAGCTGGAAGTAGAAGTCAACGATATGGGCAGCGTCCGGGCTGGTGGTGAGGCCCAGGGGCTCGTTGGACTGGGCGGAGGTGCAGAGCAGCCAGCCTGGGTTGGCAGCCGACTCGAAGCGCCACATGCCTTCCTTGTAGGAGCGGAAGAAGGTGAAGCGGGTGGTTTCCTCACCGCCCCGGGACAGCTCCGTGATGTTCACGTCCTGCGCAGGAGGGGAGAGGCTGGTGAGGGACGGAGACTCTCCCGCGGGTGCCAGCCAGGGCCTGGGGCTGGTCTGTACTGAGCGGGGAGGGGCTCGGACTGGTGCCGGGCAGGGAGGTCACCAATGGGGTGGGCAGAGATCTGGACTCCAGTGGAGCAGGGCGGGATGCGAGCACCCGCCACCAGCCTGCGCTGCAGCCAGGCCTGGGCCGGGGGAATGGAGCCCTGGCAGGGAGGGGTCCTGTGGCAAGGGAAAGAGGGTGTAGGACACAGAGATTGGAGGTGGGGTCCCCACTCACCTCCAGCTGCAGCGCGGGCAGGGCGCCTGTCCCACACGCCAGGCTGCGGCGCCCGTCCTGGACGCCCAGGATGATGGGGAACTTCTCCCGCTCGAAGGAGCGGTTGGGGACCCAGCAAATTTTCTCTGTGGGGAGAAGGGAGGGAGGGTGAGCCCTAGGACAGATCCTCCTGCCCCTCACAAGGCCCCACTCGGCTCAGGCCTCTCGCCCATCAGCTGAAATTACTGCCCCGGCGAGTCCCAGGGTGGGAGAGCCCAGCTAGCTCTCAGACCACCCAGGTGACCTAACTGCCAGAGCCCCCAGCATGCCAAAGGGGCCGGATTTGGCCCACGGGGAATAAAACCAGACTGGCCTGGTTAGCACTTAGCATGGCAAGTGGGAGAGGGGGGTCTGCGCTGCCAGCCCTGGGGCCACGGGCCTAGAGCTCTAGCATCACTGCTCAATGGCTGCAAACTGCACGGAGCTCGGGGAGATAGAGCCAGGCTGAGGCACCCAGGGCAGGGCGGGCCTGGCCAGGCCCAGCTGGAGGCTCTGGCTGCCAGGCGAGGGTGGTGGCACGGTGCCCAGCAGAAGATCTGCCCAGGAGGCTCCCAGCCCCTCGCCCGCCCAGGGCAGGGGAAGCGGGGGGCGGGGGGGAAGGGCAACGGGTGTGACCCACCTTCCAGCGCAGAGTTGGGCCCTTGCAAATAGCCAGCGACCAGCTGATTGTTCCGCAGGTAGAGAGACTTCTGGGCCACATCCCAAAGGCTGAAAGGCAGCGAGTGTGAGCCAACAAGCCGCAAACGAGATCCAGCCCCAGCACTCCGCCCCTCCCCTCCAACCCCCCAGTGCCCCAAGCATCCAAACCCCAGCACTCCATCCCCAGCACTGAGCCCCCCAACACCCCGCCCCAGCACTGAACCCCCCCAGCACCCTGCCCATTCCCTCCAATGCCCAGCACCCTGCGCTGCCCCTCCAAACCCCTACCCCCCCCATACCCCACCCCAGCACCGGTTCCCAACTGATCTAAACTAAACAGATATAACCTGCTCCAAGCCCAAATGAAAGCATCCACGCAGGGCCGTGTCAGCCTCTCTCTGCACAGCCCTCAGTGCCCCTGGACCCAGCAGTGCCACAAGACAACACGGGCCGATGGCCCCATGGACCCGCCAGCCCCGGGCCTCCCATAGGCCCCACTCTGCTGGCAGTGAGCTCAGGGATCCTGCTCCTGGATTGCTGAGGAGCTGATGGGTGCCTGGTCTCACTGAACATCCCCTTTGTCACACCCAACCCGTCCCGCCTGTCACCGCCAACGCACGCCTGCCTCCCCCCTCACCTGCTCGTTGAGCTGTGTGCTCGGCGGCCTATGCTGCGTGGGGCCGTGCCCACCCTGCCTGGGAGGCTGAGACTGGTTTTGAACACCACAGGACAGTAAACGGCACAAAGTTTCAGAGGCGGTGGGGACCAAAATTCCCTGCACTTCTAGGATCTGCGCTCGTTTTCACAAGCTGCCCAGTCCCTTGTGAACCACCTGAGACAGGGACCATCTTTTTGATCCGTGTCTGTGCAGCACCTGGCACAACGCGGCCCTGCTCCAGGACCGGGGCTCCAAGGCCCTACCACAATACAGAGAGCAACCACCACAGGGAACCAGTCCGCCTTGTGAAAATCCTCGCAATCGGCCAATTTGACGCTCGGCCACGGATCTGAACTCTGCAGCCCTGTGCTGCCAGGACGCAGAAATCACTTACCGGTACTTGAAGACTTTCATCTGGGCGGCTGGCTTTTCATGAATCTCGGACGGATGTGCCTCTGAACAGAAACCGCAGAGAAAAAGCACTATCAGGTAACTGA
The DNA here is from genome assembly GCF_015237465.2 of Chelonia mydas. Taxonomy (NCBI): domain Eukaryota; kingdom Metazoa; phylum Chordata; order Testudines; family Cheloniidae; genus Chelonia; species Chelonia mydas. Next base: position 15,366,535 of record NC_057859.1, read on the forward strand.
GCCAACACACCGGACAACCCATCCTGCACCGGCTGCCCCTGCTCTGTGGATCTACTCTGCCATTGGGCCAGTATGGGTCTCTTTATAGCGGCCGTCACATGCTCCCGCATGCCCGCAATGTACATCATTGTAACTCATTCTGTGGTATCAAAATTTCCACTAGCGTAATTGTCAACCTGCACGCCTTGCAGCCGGTGTCGTAACCAGCTGCGCTGCAACTTCCGCACTGCGGTGACCTTTGTTTCCTGTGTGTCGCCTTGGAGGGAATGAAAACTATGGTCAGAGAAACGCAGCTAAAATTCAAGCTGGAGGGGACTTGTTTAGAAATGAGCTGGGGTTTCACCTGTTTACAACTAAGCGGTCACTTATTCAAAGAAAATCAAATGACCCTGATTGGCCGCGGGCTGGCTCTGCGGAGCCGCTCGCTTGCCCGCCACCGAGGTCTCAATATATCAGCCCATTCTCTGGCTTGAAAACACGGTGGTCGCGCTGCAAACGCCTGTCCTGCCTGGGCGCTGCGTCTCGGGTGGGCGGGGCAGCCTGCCTCCGGGATCCAGCTACAAGGAGATCAAATGCACTCTTGGCAAAAGAGGAAGGAGAAAAGCCCCGGAGAGCCGCAAGGCCCAGCAGAGCAGTAGCAGAAGACAAAGCCCTTCGCAGCCGTAGCTTGCTGATGGCAATACAGTACCCAGGCCCGCCCGTGGCTCCGAGTCGCCCATTCTTCACCTGCCTCCAGTCTGATTTCTTGCTGAGCTTCGCCTGCCTATTTATGCTGCTTGGAGCGAGAGGAGGCGGGGTCACACCTGGGAAGGCTGGCTCGGCGGGGAGCTGTTGTTGCACAATGTTGCTCCAGGCAGGAGGGGGCCTTCGAGCGTGACCAGCCTGTGTTTGAGCACACTCAGCTTCACATGCAAACCATGCTGGGCAGGAAGCTAGAGCTGCCAACTCGGGGAGAAGACATTGCCAGAATCTCCCAGGCTGGCAAACTGGGGCCGGCAGTTGGGCGCCTCTCCCCAGGCACTAGGGCCGCAAGACAGTACACTCAGCACTCCGGCATAGCCCCCGCCACCCAGCACAGCCCTGGGCTTTGTGAGCCCCATTACGGGTGACCAGGTGGAGCCCAGGGAGAGAGGCACCAGGCTGACAGTCATGGAGGCCCGCAGGCAGCCACAGCTATAAAGGAGGGAGGACAGAGTGAGATGGGGAGGCAGAAAGGCCTGGGATAGTGGAGGAGCAACAACCGGGCCAGGCTGCCTCTAAGGAACTGATGGGGAGACAACAAACGCCCTGGAGTTTAAGGGCTGCTTGACCCATTTTAGGGCTGGGCCAATTGGAGGTGGCTAGAGGGAGACAGTTAGGAGACGGCCGGAGAGCAGCTGACGAGGCAGTCTCAGAAGTGGGGAGGACTGTAACCATCGCTGCAGTGCAAAGAGCGACGGAGGTGAACCGGCTCCTGCACCGGCCGGCTGACTCGCCAGCACAACGACTGCTCACGCAGATGGCATCACACCAGCAACAGTCGTCCCAATGGCTGGAAGGCCTGGGACCGCCCACTGCTCCTCGGGTACCCGCCCCCATGCAGAGCACTGCTCCGACCCTGATGGCAGTGTCCTTGGTTAGGTCAGTCAGTGGGGCTGCTATCGTGGTGAACGTGGTATGAATCAGTCATAGTAGCCAGCTAGGCCTAGGAAGACCCGAACTTGTGTGCCCATTGGGCATAGACCTTATCCATCTAGGGGTGGACTTGCCCTCCACCGACCATGTATCCCAGATAATGGGATTCCTGTTTTCCCTATTACAAACTGGGTTAGCCATTAACCCAGCTTCCCTCAGTGATCAGGGAAGGGCCGCTATTTGTCCAGATGGGAATCCCAATCCTTGCTGGAGATGACTACATTGTCCAAGTACGCAGCCGCATGTTGATTATGTGGTTGGAGTAATTGGTCCACCAAACATTGAAAAGGGGGCCACTGCCCCCTGTAACCCAAAGAGCATCGTCTTAAAATGAATTAGGCCAAGTGGTGTAGGGGAAGCCGTCTTCTTCCGAGAGTCCAGTGATAAGGGGATGTTCCAGTATCCCTTTGTCAAATCCAGAGTGGTGATGCACTGGGCTTCTCCCAGCTGGCCTAAGAGTTCGTCCATCCACAACATGGAGTAGGAACGAAGTCCTCCCAGAAACACAGGGAGCCATCCGGCTTTGCAACCAGCACAACAGGACTCCTCCAGTCGCTCAGGGATTCCTCTGTTACCCCGAGTTCTAACATGGCCTTGACAGCCCCCCTCAATTTGTCGGGGATTGGTTGGAACCCGTCCTGTATTACTTCACCAGGTTCTGCATTAATGTGATGCTGGGCCACGGACGAGCTGCAAATACCTTTGGAAAAGTGGCCACCAGTTGGAGAACCTGCTCCTTTTGCTTCTCTCTGAGGGGCACTGAGCGTCCTTGCAGGCAGTTGTTAATTTGGAGTCCCGGATCCAGTTCCTCAGGATGCGGCAGAATGAAGAGGCCTTCCCTGGCTTTCCAGGACTTCAGCAAATGTATGTGCTAAATTAGTTGTTCTTTTTTCCCCCTGGTTGTCTGGTTAAATAGTCCCTAGTTCCTACTGTCGTCACCGCCGCGGAAGGACCTCGCCACGGGGCCATTATCTTTGCTTCAGAGCTTGGAAGCAGCAGCAGAACTCGGCTGGGAGGCACGTAGTCAGGCCTCAGCCTCTCTGAGGTTTTCTCTCTGTGCCTGGGGCACCTAGGCTCTACCGTAATACACCTGATAATGTACAGCGCCTGGCACATGGGGGCCTGGTCCGTAACTAGGTGCTACCCCAATCCAGATAATAGCGGTCAGATCAGCAAAGCTAGATGTCCTCCAGATGAACACAGCTGTGATTCTGTCCAGTGCCCGTCTGCCAGAGGGGTGAAGGGCACAAGGGGCCTGGGAATTTCAGACAGCCAATTTGTTAGTGTCAAAGCTCTCACTGATATCTGTGAGCGCAAGATCGAGCCCTCCATGCCATGTCTAGTCTTCCTCCCTGCCTGAGCAATCTCCTTCCCTAGTGGGCGGGCGGAAGATTTGTTTGGACAGCAGTGGCCCCCTGCCATGAGCAGGAGCGGGGCCATGAATCAGACCTGGGCAGGGGCACAGAGGAAGGAAATGGGATTGAGGCTATGATTCAAGGCAGGGCTGAAAAGAGCCAGTGGGGGATGAATCAAAAGTGGCGGGACGGGGCGGGGAAGGGGGGAGAGATGAGCCAGTACAAGTCTCTGGCTCGATTTCAGAACGTTGTCTTGACTTATGAATAAATGACCTGAGATCTAGAATTGTGACATGTTCCCAGGAGAAAGAAAAGGAGGACTTGTGGCACCTTAGAGACTAACAAATTTATTTGAGCACAAGCTTTCGTGAATGCATCCGATGAAGTGAGCTGTCGCTACCCGACCCTCAATTCCCCAGCAACACAGATGCAAAAGGAATGTCTTATTTATGCAGAGCCTTGTCTGCTGCTCCTGCCCAAAGGGGAAGAGCTGGCCTGGTCCCACAGGAACTGAGATTGCCACAGCAGTCACTGCTGCATCCGCCCGTCACATCCTGTGAGAAGTGTCTTGTCAGGCCCTGCACGAGGCCACGGGGGCGTGACTGTCACTATGACTGTGCCCCAGACATTGGAGGCCTAGGGAACATTGCTGATTTCAAGGAGGAGAGGACTGAGGTTTTATTGTGTTGCAAAGCACAGAGTCACCCGCGAAGCTTGCCGACTGTACGTGCTACAGCAGGGGTGCAAATCAACTTCTCCCCTAGGAGACTGCCCCCTGGGTGTTTCCTGAGTGAAGCCATTCTGGGGTGAAACAGGTAGTTTCTTAAACAACTCTCCGGGCAGTAGGAGCAGTATCCGATTTCGCCACTCGTTGGAAGTTATTTCCAGTTAGGTTGAAGTGTATCCTTCTCAACAGAAGGCAGGGTGGGCTAGTGAAGACTGGGAAACACCAGATCCAGACTTTGTGTTGCAGGCGCAAATGGGGCATTCCCAGCCCGCCCAGGGTTCGAGGGTTGTGTAACTAGGAACCTTAATATTGTTTTTCCAGACCTGCAAAGTTCAGCTTTCATTTTAAACAGCCCCCGTCTCAGTCCCCTCTCTCCAGGCGACGGCTAGCTCTGGCCAGTCACAACACAGGAGGAGCGGAGTTGTGGGCCAGGAAATTCCCTTTGTTTCTAATAAATATTTCAGGCTCGTTTGGTGACAGAGCCCGGCCCTAGTGTGCTGCATGGGGACCTGCCTGGCAGCAACCTCAGTGGGTCTTGTAAACCACCCTGGGACGTGGGTGGATCACACAAGCTGTGAGGGCCCAGGTGACATTGCAACAGGGCAGAGCAGGTGCTGGCTAGCCCCCACGCGAGGCCCTGCTGCCTTGGCACCCCCTGCCCGGAGGAGATGTCCTTTTGGTGGAAAAGAGCAGTGAATTTAGTCCCCCAAGATCTGCCCAGAAAGGACATCGGGCATCAGCTATGAGTAGGGTTGCCAACTTTCTACTTCAGGGGTGGCCAACCTGAGCCGGAGAAGGAGCCAGAATTTACCACTATACATTGCCAAAGAACCACAGTAATATGTCAGCAGCCCCCATCAGCTCCCACTCCCCCCAGCTCCCAGTGCCTCCCACCCACCAGCAGTCCCACCAATCAGCGCCTCCCTCTCCCACCCCACACCTCCAGATCAGCTGTTTCGTGGCATGCAGGAGGCTCTGGGGAGGAGGAGCGAGGGCACTGCTGGCTCGGGGAGGGGGCGGGAAGGGGTGGAGTGGGGGCAGGGCTGTGGCAGAGCCAGGGGTGGAGCAGTGAGCACCATCCCGCACATTGGAAAGTTGGCGCCTGTAGCTCCAGCCCCGGAGTCGGTGCCTAGACAAGGAGCCACCTATTAACTTCTGAAAAGCCGCATGGGGCTCCGGAGCCACAGGTTGGCCACCCCTGGGCTACTTGCACAAAATCGAACATCTCTGCCCCAAGGCCTCGCCCCAGCTCACTCCACTCGCCCTTTTCTCTGTCGCTCGCATTCCCAACCTCGCTCACTTGCTCATTTTCACTGGGCTGGCTCAGGGGGCTGGGGTGCGGGAGGAGGTGAGGGCTCTGGCTGGGGGTGAGGGCTCTGGGGTGGGGCTGGGGATGAGGGGTTTGGGGTGCAGGAGTGTGCTCCAGGTTGGAATAGAGGAGTTCAGAGAGCAGGAGGGGGAATCAGGGCTGGGGCACGGGTGGGGCTCAGGGGTGCAGGCTCTGGGTGGCACTTACGTCAAGCAGCTTGCGGAAGCAGCAGCATGTCCCCCTCCGTCTCCAATGCAGAGACGCGGCCAGGCAGCTCTGCACGCTGCCCTGCCCGCAGGCACTGCCCCCACAGCTCTCCTTGGCTGTGGTTCCCGGCCAAGGGGAGCTGCAGGGGCGGTGCTTGGGGCAGGGGCAGCATGCGGAGCCCCCTGGCTGCTCCTATGAGCAGGAGCCGGAGCAGGGACACGCTGCTGCTTCTGGGAGCCTGCCTTAGGCCTGCTGAGCCGCCGACCGGACCTTTAATGGCCCGGACAGCGCTGCTGACCACAGCCACCAAGGTCCCTTTTCGACCAGGCATTCCGGTCTAAAACTGGACTCCTGGCAACCCTAGCAATGAGTATTATTCCTCCAGTAACTAGAGGGGCTGGGAGCCGGCCAGCTGGATTCACAGGGTTGATGCCAGGCCTGTAACCAGTTTTGGGAGTGACCAGTTTAGTGTACCAGGGCTCAGGAATCCACACAGCTCCACAGGGGCAGGCCCACGGCCTCCACCACAGGGCCTTCGATGCCAGCGTTCCCTATCTCTGACCGTGAGTCCAGCAGGCCAGACCCCTGCGGGAGCCCTGTTCTGCTCTTTCCGGGCCCAATGCTCCAAGGCCTGGTCTACACTTAAAAGTTAGGGTGCCATAGCACAGCACTCCCCTGCTGTGCCAATCTCACCCCCGCTGTAGATATGGCTCGGGCGACAGAAGAACACTTTCACCAGCCTAGCTGCTGGCACACGCGTGGAGAGGTGGATTACCCCTTCTGTTGCCGCAGGAAGCATCTACAGTGCTGTAGCATCAGACGTGGCCTGAGTCAGCATCTGGCATCAGCAAAATTTGGCCAAAGCACTCTTTATGCTTTGAAATCCCTGCTCACAGGCCTCCATCCATTGCACCCAGTCTGGCTTTTCCTTTTTCATCAGGTCTGCGATGGGTGCAACAATGTCACCGAATCCTTTTACAAACCTCCTGTAATAGCTGGCCAAACCAATGAACGATTGGACCTGCTTTTTAATTCTAGAGGTAGGCCAATTTTTAATGGCCTCCACCTTTAAAGGCTCAGGGTACAGTTGCCCATTGCCCACCCTGTGCCCCAGGTAGGTCACCTCAGCAGCTCCCACTCTGCATTTAGAAACTTTAACGGTTAGGTTGGCCTCCCTGAGCCAGTGCAACACAATCCCTATGTGGTTCAGATGAACTTGCCACGAATTGCTGAAGATGTCTAGGTCGTCTATATAGGCCCTTGCAAAAGATTCAAATCCCTGTAGGACCTTGTTTATAAGTCTCATGAAAGTAGCCCCTGAATTTCACATCCCAAGGGCAGCACTTTGAACTCATACAGGCCAGATTCCTCTATGAGAGCGGACTTTTCTCCTGCATCAGCATCTAGGGGTATTTGCCAGTTCCCCCTAGTCAGGTCCAGGGTGCTTATAAACTTCGCCCCCCTCCCCAGTGTATCTAATAGATCCTCTATTCTGGGTGTGGGGTAAGGGTCGGGCTGAGTTAGAGGATTTAGCTTCCTATAATCCACACAAAATCTCATGGTTTTAGCCTTTTGGGCACCATCACAATGGGAGAAGCCCAGGGGCTCTTGGATTTGGTGATTACTCCCATCGTTAACATGCTTTCCACCTCCTCCTGGATCGGTCTCTGCATCTCTCCCTTGGCCCTGTAAGCTCTGCTAGGAGCTGGGCGGGGACCCACTGTCTGAATGGAGCATGTCATCCTATCAGTGAGCCCTGGCCTGTTGGAGAATGTTCGCTTGTGGTGTTTCCACATCATTAGCAACTCCTTCCTTTTGGGGCGGGGGGGAGGGGGGGGGAGGGCGCGGCGGTCAAACCCTTTCCCACCTTAGTGCTCTCAAGGGGTGTCTCCTCCTGGCTTTCCACCACCACGTCAGTCAAAGGGACGGACACTGCCTCTTCCTCAGCACAGCAAATCACATTCACATTTACCTCCCTTTCATGGTAGGCCTTCCTTTTGTCCACACGCACGGTCTGCACACTTCCCGGCCCTGGGGTTTCCTCACATCATAGGTGCCCTCATTAATCCTTTCCACTATCTCCAAGGGTCCAGTCCAAACATCTTTCACTATGTTCTTCCCGACAGGATCTAGCACCAACACCATGTCCCCTATTTCAAATGCTCTTTTCTTAGCATCTCCGTCATACCAGGCTTTCTGAGTACCCTAGCTCTCCTTCAGATTCTGCTGAACCAACTTCATCATCTCCTGCAAACTCTCCTTGAACTGAGCCACATACTCAGCCCCTGGCTGCGCTGCCTTCTCAACATTCCTTCCCATGAGTCACGAATCAGATCTAGGGGCCCCCAGACCTGCCTCCCAAACCCTATAGACTCTTGGGGCACGCTTCTGTATGCTGTGGCAAGGCACCTTCTTGGTGGCACCAGACTCACTCAGCTGTTTCTAGCCTTGGTGAGATGGGCTTGGGGTAAAATAGTTCCTCTTGGCTGCACAGGGGCAGTCCGTTCCTTCTCTCCGCCAGTCTTTTGGGCTTGTTTTTCTCCCTTATGGGAGGGAATGCAGCCTCTCTCCCCCATGGTGGGGCTTGCTGTCTTGCTGCTCCTACTGGCAACTTGACTCCTTCTCTCTCTCCCACTCTTCTCCCACCAGGGGCAGGTTTAAATAGGTCTCAGGCAGCCTGTCATAAATATAAAGGGAAGGGTAAACACCTTTAAAATCCCTCCTGGCCAGAGGAAAAACCCTTTCACCTGTAAAGGGTGAAGAAGCTAGGATAACCTCGCTGGCACCTGACCAAAATGACCAATGAAGAGACAAGATACTTTCAATGCTGGAGGGAGGGAGAAACAAAGGGTCTGTCTGTCTGTGTGATGCTTTTGCCGGGGATAGAACAGGAATGGAGTCTTAGAACTTAGTAAGTAATCTAGCTAGATATGCGTTAGATTATGATTTCTTTAAATGACTGAGGAAATAAGCTGTGCTGAATAGAATGGATATTCCTGTCTTTGTATCTTTTTGTAACTTAAGGTTTTGCCTAGAGGGATTCTCTATGTTTTGAATCTGATTACCCTGTAAGGTATTTACCATCCTGATTTTACAGAGGTGATTCTTTTTACTTCTATTAAAATTCTTCTTTTAAGAACCTGATTGCTTTTTCATTGTTCTTAAGATCCAGGGGTTTGGGTCTGTGGTCACCGATGCAAATTGGTGAGGATTTTTATCAAGCCTTCCCCAGAAGGGGGGTGCAAGGTTTTGGTGAGGATTTTTGGGGGGAAAGACGTTTCCAAACGGCTCTTTCCCAATAATAAACCCAGTTAGACGTTTGGTGGTGGCAGCGAAAGTCCAAGGGCAAAAGGTAAAATAGTTTGTACCTTGGGAAAGTTTTAACCTAAGCTGGTAAAAGTAAGCTTAGGAGGTTTTCATGCAGGTCCCCACATCTGTACCCTAGAGTTCAGAGTGGGGAAGGAACCTTGACACAGCCCTTAGTTGGAATCAGCTGATCCTAACTGACCTCAGGTTAATTCCCTCTCAGCTGATCCTACCTGATCTCTGTTAACCCTCTTCTCAGGTGAACCTGATTGACCTGTAGTCACCCCTCCCCAGTTGATAGGGAGGAGAGCCTTTTAACCTTCTGGGACTGTTTTCTACCCCACCTCCCCTTTCAGCCGTCTGTCCTGAGTTTATCACAATGCATAGAGTAGATACGGCGGCATAACATCCCAGTCATTCTGGCATCTATCCATACACATTTTCAACATTGACTTCAGGGTTCCATTGGACCTTTCCACCAGACCATTAGTCTGAGAGTGGTAAAGAGCAGTTTTCAGGTGCTTCACCCCACATAACCCCCACAACTGCCTGAAAACCACAGACATAAAATTAGAGCCACGGTCAGACAATATTTCCTTGGGAAAACCCACCCTGCTAAAAATAGAGAACAAGGCTCTTGCCACTGTCTCTGCCTCAATATTAGACAATGCTACAGCCTCAAGGTATCTGGTAGCAAAATCTAACAATACAAGGATGTATTTTTTCCCATTCCTTGAAGGTTTTGGGAGTGGTCCCACAATATCCACAGACACCCTGGCAAAAGCCTCCCCAATAATGGGCAGAGGCTGGAGGGGCACCTTGCTAGGCCCCCTTAACCCCTTACGCTTCTGACACAGTTCACAGCTCCTGCAGTACTCTCTCACTGATCTAAAAAGGTGAGGCCAGTGAAAATTTTGCTCTAGCCTGTCACGTGTTTTGCCTATACCCAGCTGTCCTGCAAATGGACCATCATGAGCCAACTTCAACAAATCATTGCGATAACTCTCAGGTACCACAAGCTGTTTGCGAACTGCTGCTTGGGAATGCTTCCTTCCCCTAGGAGGCTCCCTATACAACAGCACGTCCTGCATGAAAAACCTGCCTCTCTCTTCACTAGCTGGGATCTGACTTTGAGCATCATTCCTGGCTCTCTCTAGTAATACATCACTCTGCTGGGCCATAATGAATTCCTTCTGGGTTTCATTCGAATTCAGAACCATCTCTGATACCTCAGATAAACCCTCACCTGATCCATCCTGGGAGACACTCTCTGTCTGTTTGCAGTCCCCCTCACTGCCATCAGTTAGGGTATCTGCACAGACCCAAACTCTCTTTGTGACCTGGTTACCACCTTAACTCAGACAGGCACCTTCAGTAGGTTATTTCCTACCAATCAGCCGGAATTAAATCCCAGACAGCAGCATTCACATCCCCTGTAAAGCCATCCCACTCAAGATGGATTCTAGCCATCGGCAGGTCCACAGAGTACTCCGATGTTGCCAGGGGAGTATGGGACGGTAATGGCACTATGTCCTCTGGCTTCACCAGATGTCCCTTAACTATAGTCACATCAGAGCCAGTATCTCGCCATCCCATGCATTCAACACCATTGACCTTTGCCTCCTTAATAAATCTCTCATTCCCTTGCCATGCCTCAGTCCTAACATAACTGGTGAGCTCACCACCTCCTCCCATACTACTAGAGACTAAGGGGTTGTCATTAGTCACTGCTGTGCTTGCACCTGGACTCAAGGTGGTGCTGTTGTGGCTTGGTTCAGCCTGGGTTCTCAGAGTAATGGAGTTGGCATTTACCGTGGCTTTTGGGGCTGCTGGTCGGGCAATCTGGTCTCATGTGGCCAAGCACACCACAGTGATAGCATTTAACCTGTTTATTCTTGTGGTGAGAGTTCCTACCCTCTGGGCCCCCTTGAGCTCCTTTATAAGAGTCAGGGCCAGGTTTACTTTTAAATCCTTCCCTCCCCTTGAAATGGGGAGAACAGTCATTAATTTCCCCCTGGGGTTTATACCCTTCCCGAGCCCTGTTTTGAGTATGGACATCTGCAAATTCCACAGCCTGTAGGACTGACTCAGGGTTCCTATCCCTCACACAGCTGCTCTCACATGGTCAGGAACAATGTCCAAGAACTGTTCTAAAATTATTAAATCCACCAGTTTTTCAAAACTCCCAAGCTCCTTTGCTCCCACAATCGACTTTTTAACAAAAGCCATCAGCTTATGAGCACATTCTACAAAAGTACAATCATGAGACATTTTAAAATTTCTAAACTTAACCCTGTAAGACTCAGGAGTGACCTTGAATCGCCTTAACATAGAATCTTTAAACAGCACATAATCTAAGGCTTCTTGTTCCCTCAATTAATTAAATACTTCCCTGGCTTTTCCAGTCAGTCAATCTGGTCAGCAGGACAGGCATTTGCTCCTCATCTGGGATCCCATGCAGAGTGCACAGATGTTCGAAGGTAGACAAAAACTCCTCTGTGTCTTCAGTATCTTTGTAAATGGGAAAGATCCTTTCCCAGTTTCTTTCGTTATGGTGGGGAAGCGGAGTACCAGGTGACGAGGACTTTCTCTGCTCTTCCAATACTTGGATCTGAAGTCTGGCTGTCTCCTGTTGCATCTGGTGAATCTTCTGTTGCATCTGCTTTTGATATGGTCTCCCACAGTATTCTTGCTAGCAAGTTAAAGAAGTATGGGCTGCATGAATGGACTACAAGGTGGATAGAAAGCTGGCCAGGTCATCGGGCTCAAAGGGTAGCGATCAATGGCTCCACGTGTTATGCAGACAAAACTACACAGGATCGTTTCAGGGGACAAGATGTCACGTTTATTATAACACAATTTGATTTATGGCCAATAACTAATATCTAATACCTATGTGTACACACACACACACACACACCCCCCAAATGTTCTGCAGCTGCTGTATAGTTACCAGTCCTGAATGCAGCTTGAGTTCGTGGCTTGGGTTCGTAGCTTGTGGCGGCTCACTGGCCAGGAAAGCCGGGCACAAGGAAGGGCTGGGTCTCTGTGGGGCATGCACCGATGCCCTTCCTTGTTGGCAGCAGAATGTTACCCTCCAAAGTCCTCCATCTCATCCATCCTTTTTGTAGGCTTCAGTTTGAATCCAGAGTCTATAGGTCTTGCTGTGTCACGCTGCCTCTGGGGTCGGTGTGACTGATCATCCGTCAATTGCAGACATGACTTTCAGCTTTGATGTTTCTTCAGTTGTACTTTTGTCCTTTTCTTTTCAGGGTGGACTCTTCTTGCTTTGTCAGGGCTGTTATCTGCATCTTCAGCCGTTGGTGTTTACACTTATTTCATCAGGACAGGCTGGGGCTGCAGGTTGATTCCATCATGCATCCATACCTCATTCCCACATCTAAACTACACTAATCAGATTACGACCGGGTTTTGCAAAATGAAGGGTGCAGCAGGGTTTACAAAATGGAGTGAGCATTTTAAAATGGAGTTTGGGACAAGTTAAAATGGAGTTTGAGTTACAATATGGACAAGTGTAAGGAATGGCAAACAGTGAGCAGAAGTTACAATGTTGAAACAGCAGCAAAGAGTTCTGTGGCACCTTATAGACGAACAGATGTATTGGAGCATAAGCTTGAAGTGGGTATTCTCCAATAAGTCTGTTCGTCTATAAGGTACCACAGCACTCTTTGCCTCTTTTACAGATCCAGACTAACACGGCTACCCCTCTGATGTTGAAACAGTGCACGTTTCAGTGATTTGAGCAGCAACTGAATTGAAAGTGAAACTCAATTAGCCAGTTATTGGGGTAACCGGTTTTATGAATGAATGTTGTTTCATTCATAAAACTTTGCTTATGAAGTTATATTAATAAAGTGAACAATTAAAAACAATTTCATTGATCAGTTCTACATTGTCTAGTTGGCAGCCGGTATCAAGCGGAGTGCCCCAAGGGTCAGTCCTGGGACCAGTTTTGTTCAATATCATTAATGATCTGGAGTATGGCATGGATTGCACCCTCAGCAAGTTTGCAGATGACACTAAACTGGGAGGAGTGGTAGATAGGCTGGAGGGTAGGGATAGAATACTGAGGGACCTAGACAAATTGGAGGATTGGGCCAAAAGAAATCTGATGAGGTTCAACAAGGACAAGTGCAGAGTCCTGCACTTAGGATGGAAGAATCCAATGCACCGCTACAGACTAGGGACCGAATGGCTAGGCAGCAGTTCTGCGGAAAAGGACCTAGGGGTTACAGTGGACGAGAAGCTGGATATGAGTCAGCAGTGTGCCCTTGTTGCCAAGAAGGCTAACGGCATTTTGGGCTGTATAAGTAGGGGCATTGCCAGCAGATCGAGGGATGTGATCATTCCCCTCTATTCGACATTGGTGAGGCCTCATCTGGAGTACTGTGTCCAGTTTTGGGCCCCACACTACAACAAGGATGTGGAAAAATTGGGAAGAGTCCAGCGGAGGGCAACAAAAATGATTAGGAGGCTGAAGCACATGACTTATGAGGAGAGACTGAGGGAACTGGGATTGTTTAGTCTGAAGAAGAGAAGAATGAGGGGGGATTTGATAGCGGTTTTCAACTACCTGAAAGGGGTTTCCAAAGAGGATGGAGCTCAGCTCTTCTCAGTGGTGGCAGATGACAAAACAAGGAGTAATGGTCTCAAGTTGCAGTGTGGGAGGTTTAGGTTGGATATTAGGAAAAACTTTTTCACTAGGAGGGTGGTGAAGCACTGGAATGGGTTACGTAGGGAGGTGGTGGAATCTCCTTCCTTAGAGGTTTTCAAGGTCAGGCTTGACAAAACCCTGGCTGGGATGATTTAGTTCGGGATTGGTCCTGCTTTGAGCAGGGGGTTGGAAGGGACCTCAGGAGGTCATCTAGTCCAACCCCGATGTTCTGTGATTTGGTAAGCTGTCTCCTCAGCAGTGAGCAGCTCAATACGCTCTCTAGGAGTCCTTCCTCTCTCTCAGAAGCCTCTCTTTTTAATTCAGCATTCTTTTCCTTTTCCAGCAATCAAATGTCTGCTGGTTTCTGTTCATGCTCAAGTTGCAGTTTATTTGCTGACTTTTGCATTCTAATTGCTTCTGCAGTATCAGGTAAGGGCTGTGCTCCTGCCTTCTGATGACTGGCCATTAACAGATCTCTCAGTTCTTGATTTGTAGCTCTCTTTTTAAAGCTTATCTCCTTTTCTGAACACAAATCTTCCAGGGCTTTTTTGTCAAGGCCTCATATGCTCTTTGCTCACTCACTGCAAGTGCTCTTTAACCAACCAAACTCTCAATTCCAAAATTCAACTTGGATAGTGTGGGGTTCTGACCCAAAGCTTAACTGACCTGTGGAGCTAAGCAGGACTATGCCACTGTAACAATGCTGCCCTTGGTGGGACCCAACGGAGAGTGCCAATTCAGGACAAATTGCTTAGAGCAGGGCAGTTACAGCACAAGGCTGGGGTTCCTTTGCACACCAAGGGAAACCAAACCAGCCAGACAGAGAAGACTTTGGTTTTACCCCATTGGCCAACCATAAGTCATACAAGCAATTCCCTTAGACACTCCAGTTTCCCAGTATTATCACCGGTGCCACTCATTATGGGGACGAATGGTTACGAAAACCAATACCCCAGTAAAAGAAAAATGTTCTCCAGATCCCAAAGGACCAAGCCCCAGACCCAGGTCAATATACAAGTTAGATCTTACCCATAAATCATGCGGTTGCCCATCCTTTAGAATCTAAAATCTAAAGGTTTATTCATAAAAGGAAAAAGATAGAGATGAGAGCTAGGATTGGTTACATGGAATCAATGACGTACAGTGATGGCAAAGTTCTTGGTTCAGGCTTGTAGCAGTGATGGAATAAACTGCAGGTTCAAATCAAGTCTCTGGAGAACATCCACAGCTGGGATAGGTCATTCAGTCCTTTGTTCAGAGCTTCAGTTTGTAGCAAGCTTCCTCCAAGGGTATAAAGCAGGATTCAAGACAAAATGGAGATGAGGCAGCTGCCTTTTATAGTCTCTTCCAGGTGGAAGGGCACCTCTTTGTTCTTACTGTGGAAAATTACAGCAGAAAGATGGAGCTCAGAGTCACATGGGCAAGTCACATGTCCATGCATGACTCAGTTTACAGGCCAATGCCATTGTTTACATGTTAGTTTGAATGTTCCCATGAAAGCTCAGATGTGGATTGGAGTCTCCCAAAGTCCACTGTCAGTTAAGTGTTTCTTGATTGGGCACTTACTGAGAATAGTCCCTTCTCAAGAAGCTGACCAAATGCTTCACTGAGGCTACTTAGAATCAAAACAAATTGATTTACAAGTACATAGCTAATATTCATAACTTCAACTACAAAAATGATACACCATACAGATAGCATAATCATAGCCAGCAAATCATAACCTCTCCATATACTCCTTATATGACAGCCTTTGTACAATATTTGCTGCAAATATATAACAGTGGTTGCAACAATGATCTATACGGTCACAGGTTATGTCAGTAACGTCACACAGCTACAAGGATTAAGCATCAAGAATCGCTTTCTTGAGGTCCAGCTTAAAGGCTACAAGCAAAACAAAAGCACCTGGGGTTAGCACAGAGGAATCCACAAGCCATAACGAAATAAAAGGAATAAACCTAACCGTATTTTCCTAAACATTTCCTGATCTACTTACATATTTGGGAAAAAGAAAAGGAGTACTTGTGGCACCTTAGAGACTAACCAATTTATTTGAGCATGAGCTTTCGTGAGCTACAGCTCACTTCATCGGATGCATACTGTGGAAAGCGTAGAAGATCTTTTTAAATACACACAAAGCATGAAAAAATACCTCCTCCCACCCCACTCTCCTGCTGGTAATAGCCAGGTATTTTTTCATGCTTTGTGTGTATATAAAAGATCTTCTACACTTTCCACAGTATGCATCTGATGAAGTGAGCTGTAGCTCACGAAAGCTTATGCTCAAATAAATTGGTTAGTCTCTAAGGTGCCACAAGTCCTCCTTTTCTTTTTGCGAATACAGACTAACACGGCTGTTACTCTGAAACCTTACATATTTGAGGTTTTAAATGAGTAGTTTCTAGGTATGATACTGATGATTTTTTCATACCTGGTCTAAGTTTCTTACAGCATAGCTGCTCCCTGGCCACCTCTCCCCGGAGAGCAAAAGGGGAGTCTTGTTTCCATTTTAAAAAGTTCTAGCCTTTCCATTGGCTCTTTTGGCCAGGTGCTCACTCACTTCCTTTTCCCTATGAATAGCAGGGAGACTTTTTAACCCTTTACAGGTAAAGCAATTAGAGAACAGCTACTAAGAGGGATTTTATAGCTACTGGCTGGCTGGGTGTCCATAAAAGGGAGCTACCCTCCACCCCTTTTCATTTATCACAGAGGTGTTGCATTTAGATTGCTTTATGGGTTTCATGTTACCCTGAAATGTTAGGGAATACATTCAAAAAGGGCAGGATGGCAGCCCGATTACACAGCCCACATCTGCACAGAGTCCTGTGCTCGGGCAGAGACCCACGGTAGAGTCCCCATCCACTTTTCAGTTCTTTGGCTTGTTGAGCCAGACAGGGGGTGCTGTGTGAAGCGCTTTGTTCATTCCTTTGTCTCTTGGGTCATCTTGAGAGATCTCCAAGAAGCTTGCATGGAGATCCTCCATGACCCTCTCTGCTAGGGAATGCAGTCTTGTTTCTTCCCCCGCCATAGTGCCACAGCAGCAAACAGGTGAACGGCATAAACTGGGTCCTCTGGCTTTGTTACCCACACCAGAATCACCACGGCCTGTGAAACCAGTGCCAATATATACTGCACTTGCCTTATGGCCATACCCAGGTAGGGACGCCCAATGTTTACAGCTTCCATATCACAGAACACTCCCACCGCCCCATCTGGCCATTCTCACCAGGGTATAAGCTGCCCAGAGGACAATTAAGAAGGACCAATGCTAGAGAGAGCTATTGCTGCAGGAAAAACAATAGGATCAACGGGAAACACACCAGGACAAACTGGGTTTGCTCAGGCAACACAGCCAAATATTGCACTCAAACGAATGTTCAATTCAGGATGGCCACTAAGGTGCCGTTAGGGTTCGGTTCTGAGCAGGCCAGGGCAGGTGTTTTGGGTTAAGACAGAAGACATACTGCCTATCCTGTCCCAGCATCACCCAGAACGGGCCCCTAGAAGATGCAGCCAATCCTTTTAATCCTGCCTGCTGGGCCCTGATTGACTTGTGACAGAGGAGGAAATATTCTTTTTTTTTTTTTTTATGAGCTATTTGTGTGACTGTGCCTGTCATCTTGGCCTCGTCGTCCACGGGGGGGGGGGGGGGGGGGATTAATTTGCTCCCTAGTACTTGGGAGATCCGGTGTTCAAGACATGTAGTCACATCTGTGTCCACATATCTAAAACCTACAACAACAGCACCTTGTGGCCATCCTGAATTGAACATTCGTTTGAGTCCTGTAAGGTCAGGCACTGGACACCCCACTGCCTCCCGTGAACTACATCTTCCAACTCACTCACGGATCCTAGTGGACTCTTAGCCATGCAGTACCCATGCTGGATTGAACCCATTCCTTTGCAGGACCCCCCCAACCTCCATGTGATAATTTCCAGCCTGTACAGTTCCAACCCTGCGCTTCCTATAAGCTAGTCCTCTTCTTGTTCCTTCCAGGCTGGTGCCTGTGTAATTCCACCCCATCTGCACTTAGGCCATTCAGAATTTATAGCAGAGCCTCTCCTGGGCCACGTGTACTTCACAAGTCTGCACCAGCCCCTGTTGACTTTAACTGGGCCACACACCCTCCCCGGTCCTGGTCAACGTCCCTCGCCAGGAAGATCAAGATCAGAGTTTCTCAGCCAAGCAGCTTTGCCTGAGTCAATAAAACTTTGGGAAGAGCTTCCAAAATGGAGCCCCACCCCCTTCTGGTTTGGCTCCAAGTGCCCAGGAACAGTCTACCCTGGGCCAGCTGGGTGGACTCTGGCAGGGTATGAAAACAGCAGGAAAATCAGTGAGCAACAAGCAGCTTTCCAGAACAGGAACACCTGAACTCTGACCCCACGCTCCCCTGCTAGCAGGCTGCAGAGCAATAGCAGAGACGGTCTGGGATCTAGGAGCCCTGCAGACAGGAGCCAGGCGTCCTGGCCGACAGCACCAGCCTCGAACCCGCAGCTCCGCCGTTGCGAGCAGGGGGCTAAAGCCACTAAACCAACCCGCCAGGCAGCGAGCTTACTGGACGCATGCTCACCACACTCCGGCGCTAACAGTTGATACGCATGCGCGACCCCCTCCCTCAACAGGTTTAGGGGTGGAGCTGAAGGACGCTCCGCATCCCCGCGCGCACCCGTACCTGTGGCGTGTGGGTGCGTGACTGGTGGTTGTACGCTGCGCATGCTCAGAGCCCTTCTCCCAGGCATGGCGCTTGCGCAGTTCTCCTCCAGGGCCGGGCATCTGAGTGATTGCGCATGCGCGTCGTCCTCAATCCCCAGGGGGCCGTGGCAGCGCATGCGCTGTAGGTCGGGAGAGGGAGCGGGGCTGTCCATGGGCGGCGGCGGTGGGGAGTGGGTGCCCGGGATGCTGCGGACAGTGGCAGCCTTGGTGCTGCTGGCGCAGCTGGCGGGCCCGGGGGCGCATGCGCTCTACTTCCACATTGGGGAGACCGAGAAGCGCTGCTTCATCGAGGAGATCCCAGACGAGACCATGGTGATCGGTGAGGGGGGCGGGGCGATGGGGGAGGGGGGCGAGACCAGCCGGCCGGGGGAGGCAGGGCGATGGGGGAGGGGGGCGAGACCAGCCGGCGGGGGGAGGCAGGGCGATGGGGGAGGGGGGCGAGACCAGCCGGCGGGGGGAGGCAGGGCGATGGGGGAGGGGGGCGAGACCAGCGGGCGGGGGGAGGCAGGGCGATGGGGGAGGGGGGCGAGACCAGCGGGCGGGGGGAGGCAGGGCGATGGGGGAGGGGGGCGAGACCAGCGGGCGGGGGGAGGCAGGGCGATGGGGGAGGGGGGCGAGACCAGCGGGCGAGGGGAGGCAGGGCGATGGGGGAGGGGGGCGAGACCAGCGGGCGGGGGGAGGCAGGGCGATGGGGGAGGGGGGCGAGACCAGCGGGCGGGGGGAGGCAGGGCGATGGGGGAGGGGGGCGAGACCAGCGGGCGAGGGGAGGCAGGGCGATGGGGGAGGGGGGCGAGACCAGCCGGCGGGGGGAGGCAGGGGGCTTGGCACGAGGCGGGGAGGTGGGCGGAGGGCTGGGTTTGATGTGGGGTGGGGTGGTTGGCGTGATGGGCAGCAGGGGGTGAGAGGGCCGTGGGGGTGGAGTAGCACAGGGCAGTGCAGGATAAGGGAGTTGGGGGTGGGGTCAGGGCTAGCTAGGGGTATGACGGCAGCCCCCCGCCCTGATCCCCGTCTCTGGCGTGCAGGGAATTACCGCACGCAGCTGTGGGACAAGCAGTCGGAGTCGTTCCTGCCCTCCACGCCGGGGCTGGGCATGCACGTGGAAGTGAAGGATCCTGATGGAAAGGTAATGCTGCCGGTGGGCGCAGGGCTGGGTGTGACAGCGCCCCTTGCCTGGACTCGTCCTGCTGCTTTGGGCAGAGCCCAGTTATCCTGCGCCGGGGCATCTTCGTGTGCCCTCTGTCTTCCTCCTGCCCAGATGCTGGTGCCTCCCTTTGGTAAGGCCTTTGGGGCCAGATCTCAGGGGCTGCAGGCTTTGCTGGCCCAGGGTTTCCCTTGCTCTGGGAAAGTGACATCAGCAGCATGCTGGCACTGTGGGGTGGGATGGTGGGTCTTGCTTGGCACTCACAGCTCTGTCGCTGGTGGTTCCAGGTAGTTCTGTCCCGGCAGTATGGCTCAGAGGGCCGCTTCACCTTCACCTCGCACACCCCAGGCGAGCACCAGATCTGCCTGCACTCCAACTCCACGCGCATGGCGCTCTTCGCAGGTGGCAAGCTGGTAAGAGAATCCCCCAGTGCTTCACCCGATCTCTGCCTTTGAACCCAGCGGGGTGGGGGGCTTAGGGTGCAGGTTGTCCGTTTCTTCCGGGAAAGCAGTTGGAACACTGCCTGTTGGCCGAGAGGAAGCGCTGTCTGCCTAACGTGCCTGACTGGGATCCCTGGGCTCCAATCCTGGCTCTGCCACTCTCTCCCAGGATGATCACCATGGGCCATTGCCTGCCCTCCTTGTACCTCAGTTTCTCCAGCTATAGCACAGGGGTAATGCCTACTGCTTGTGGGAAGGTGAGGTGGGTCTCTCTGATATGTGTAAAGTGCTCTCAGATGCTGGAGGGAGGGGGCCAGGGGGTGTGTGGAAGCTGAAAGACAGATTCTCTGGGGCCTTAACCTGTAACCGCGTGTGCTGTGTTGCTGGGAGCCCCGTGCCTCTGACCCCATGTGTGCCATGTGCAGCGCGTGCACCTGGACATCCAGGTTGGAGAGCACACCAACAACTACCCCGAGATTGCAGCCAAGGACAAGCTGACAGAGCTGCAGCTCCGAGCCCGGCAGCTGCTGGACCAAGTGGAGCAGATCCAGAAGGAGCAGAACTACCAAAGGGTAAGGGGCCCTGGGGTACGTGGATGTGGGGCTCTTGAGGGTTACTGAGGTGACTGTCCATTCTCCCCTCAGTCCTCTCCAAAGAGTTCAGGGCTGTAAGACCTGCTTGCTGAGTGCTGGTTTGCATTCTTGGAATCTGCATAGGGCTGGGACAGGGAACCGTGGCAGGAAAGCCATCCCAGTGGCAGAGAAGGCTCATCAGGGGACGTACAGACTGAAAACGCACACTTGGCCTCATGTTCTGCCAAAGGGGCAATACAAGATGTGCTTCGGGTTGTGGCTGGGTGAGGGGGGATTTGTGAGGAGTGGGGGTGGCATGAGGCAGCTGGGCATAGGATGTCCATGGCCACCCCCTCTGCTTCACCTGATCCTGGTCTGTGTCACATCTGGGACCATTGGGGACTGAGTGGGTTGGTGCCTGCCTAATCTGGAAGCTGTTGGCAGGGGATGTAAGTGTGCGTGTGGGAGACCTGCCCGGTTTGGAAGCCATTGGTGGGGGGCAGTAAGTGTGGGTGTGTGCCTGCTTGTGCACGTGAAGAGGGCGCCATACACTGGCTGCGCAGTAGCAGGGGTCGGGATCCCCTTTAGGGCAAGATGGAGGGGGCCTGCCAACAGGGGGTGGCATTGTGCCTGGGAGGCAGGGATTGAGGAGGATTCCCCACCCGCTCTGACTCCTCTTCCCATGTGCTCCCTGCACAGTACCGGGAGGAGCGGTTCCGCATGACCAGTGAGAGCACCAACCAGCGGGTGCTGTGGTGGTCCATCGCCCAGACCATCATCCTCATCCTCACCGGCATCTGGCAAATGAGACACCTCAAGAGCTTCTTCGAGGCCAAGAAACTGGTTTAATCCCCTATCTTTCCAATCACCACTGCAGCGCCCTCCACTCTCCCCCACACTGGCATGCCCCTCGCTGCCCCTCCCCCTCTGGGCATAGGTAGGCACTGAATTGCACTGGAACTGGGAAGCACGGGTACCTGCTGGCTGTCACACCACCGTGCTCCCAAGCCCCTGGGGGGCCATGATTAGCCAGCCTGGCCACCAGGCATCTTGCTGTGTTGCCAGCAGACAGGCAGGAGGAGGCCAGATCCTGGCTGTCTTGCTGACTCCAGGAGGTGCCTCTGGTGCTTCGCCAGCTGGGGCTAGCAGCTCCTCCTGGGGGCTTGGCACTGATCTGCCCTGCTACTGACAGGGCATCAGGGGTGTGCCAGCCTGGGCAGAGGCCACTCTGTCCTCGCACACGAGTGCCATCGGTGCTGCTCTCCTTCCAGTTGCTGGGGCCCTGCTGCCCTGTCCTTTACCCACCTGGCATCTGTTTCACTCTGGTTCATCCCGCCTGTGGTCGATAGCTGAGGCATTCGGGAGTGGGGTGCGTTTGGTCGGCGGCTCTGCACCCAGCGTGTGTGTTTCAGCCCTTGGGTGCGAGGAGGGGTGAGGGGCAGCCGCTATTTTATACCAGAATCTATTTTGATAACTGTAGCCCAAGACAGTGGCCTGGCCTCTTTTTTCCCCTGGTGCCCTGCCCCTTACCTGCAGGGGAGGCCAGACCCCACCTCCTCTCTCCCCTTCATCTGCTCCAGTCCCCCATAGGAGACCAGAGATGCTCTGACTGTGGCCAGGAGAGCTGAATTTAGCCCTCTGGGGCCGGCCACATGCCAGGCTGTATCGGCCTGTCTTGCCCCCGGCACATGACCTGTTCAGTTCTGTCTGAGATCCCAGGCTCCACGCACCCTCCCTCAGCTGGATCTATTCAGGGGGTGAAGTACATTGTGGTGGGTGCTTTGCCAGCTTTGTTGCATGGCAGGGGGAAGCGGCTGGTGCCAGTGGACAGCCCCCTCCCTTTTGGTATTTATGGTGGTGAAGGCAGATGGGTGTGGGGCTGCCCTGGTATAGTTAAGATGCAGTAAATCTGAAATGCAGTTTGTTGTTTTCTCCTTCCCCCATGGTACTACCAAATTGGGTTGGTTCTGTCTGGGCCCAGCCCCCGTGCTGCAGGGAGAATTCATAACAGATGTTCTTTGTTACAATTTTGGAGTGAAATAAAACCTCTTCTGGTAACTCGTGCTGGGGGATGGTTATTGGACTGGGGCCGGTTTCTGAGCTCTCTGTCTGGCTGCTTCTACTGGTGGGGAAATGGGGGAGATCCTAGAAAAATAACCCCAGTAAATTCTTTGGGGAGGCCCATGTGTACAGTGCCTAGCACCGAGCCCCACCCCAACAGGCTGTGAAGAAAATGGATCTAGGTTTTGTAAAGATGGTCTTGTTTTCAAAGATGTGAGATTCAGGTGACAGTGAACAAGAACACAGGGAGCAAATGGTTACACACGCAACACAGTCATAACCTGCTTTCTAGAGCCTCCCACCAGCTTAACTTCCTTTCTCGAGAAGTTTCTCTCATCCAAAGCCCTCTGCAGCATTTCAGCCAAGGTTGGCTGAGCCAGTTTTCATGAATGTAATCGTGCTGTCTGTTTACTTCCCAGGTGGGGAATGTTCTTTGCCTTCTAGAAATCCCCCCCAAGTTAGTTGTCTTTGCTTATGGACAGGATAATCTCCCCTTGTCACCGGGCTTGCGTGCTCCATTCCTGTTGAGGTCACATCTGTTTGTTAACATTTGAGTGTGTTTAGCTGGGCACCCATTGTGTTAGCTTCCAATGCTTTAATTACATCCCAGTCCTGCTTTTCACCTCTGCCAGTGACTCGTACTTTGCTGCAGACTCTGAGAACATATTTTCGGTCTATGTACATAACTCCTTAGGGGCTATCCGGGTGTACATTTCATGCCAATGCTAAGGAACAGCGTGACCCTGGCTTTCATATGAAACTGCACCTGACATCTGTTGGTGAACCAGCATGTACAGACCAGTCAGGATATACCTGTAACCCCCTTGTCAGTGCCATTACGAAGGTCTTGGGTCACAACGGGAGCTGTCTGAGCTCAACAGCTGGCCCACAAAGCATGTGGGAAGAGAGGGGAGATGCCTGTGCTCACCTACGGACATGACTCCTGAATGTAGATACACTCGCAGCCACCGTGACCCCGAGTGTGAATCACTCATAACTGATGCACAGTAAGAACAGCAAAGGGGGTACGTGGTGAGGTACATGCTAGAGTACATCCTCCCCTTGTGGGGGATCACTGGTGTTTCCTGTGGGGTCCTGCAGGGATCAGTTCTTGGCCCTGGGCAGTTTCATATTTTTATCAATGACCTGGAAAAGAGAATAAAATCACTGATGAAGTTTGCAGGTGCCCCAAAGGGTGGGGGAGTGGTAAGTAATGAAGAGGACAGGTCACTGGTACAGAGCCAACTGGATCGCTTGGTAAGCTGGACACGAGCAATACACATTTTAATATGAGTGAATATAAAGTCCTACATCTAGCAACAAAGAATGCAGGTCATACTTACGTGACATGGGTTCCATCCTGGGAAGCAGTGACTGAAAAGGACTTGGGGGGCATGGTGGAAAATCAGCTGAACATGAGTTCCCAGTGACACTGGGGCCAAAAGAGCTAATGTGATCCTGGGATGCATAAACATCTGGAGCACAGAGCACTGGTGCGAGCGCTGCTGGAATCCAGCACCCAGTTCTGGTGCCCGCAGTTCAAGAAGGATGGTGATTAATTGGAGCGGGGTCAGAGAAGAGCCAAGACAATGATTAAAGGATTAGAAAACCTGCTTTGTAATGATAGACTCAAGGAGCTCAATCTATTTAGCTCAACAAAGAGAAGGCTAAAGGGTGATTGGATCATAGTCTATAAGCATCTACATGGGGAACAAATTCAGTGAGGCTTGTCAATCTAGCAGGGAAAGATGTAACAGTGCAAGGGTTGGAAGTTGAAGCTAGACAAATTCAGACTGGAAATAAGATGCACATTTTTAATGAAGAGGATAATTAACCACTAGAACAATTTCCTAAGGGTCATGGTGCATTCTCCATCACTGGCAACGTTTAAATCCAGACTGGATGTGTTTCTACAAGATCTGCTCTACTTCAAACAGGAATTAATTTGGGGAAATTTTAGGGCCTGGGTTATGCGGGGGTCAGCCTAGCTGCTCACATTGGTTCCTTCTGGCCTTGAAATCTACAAAGCAGTGGGGGGCCCTGATCTCTAATGGCATTTGAGTACTGCCACGAAACAAGTAAACTGGTAGTAAAATGGCCTGGATCCACCTGGAATCAGCCCCTGGTGCCTAAGAAACATGAGTCTGGCCCCAGCTTAACCAAAAGAACCAACTCTGAGCATTTTTCTTCGCCCTCATATCTCTGAGCTGTTAGGCAAGGCATTTCCCAGTTTTTCTCTACCAACGTGGCTGGTAGAAACGTACTCACACAATCACCTGACTCCATGAGCAGGTGCTTTACTAAACATCAGGTATCACCAGACTGCTGAGAGTTGACAACACTGGAGTGAGGAGTGGCTGTGCTGGAACCAGCCTCGGGGGTGGGGGCAGCTGGGTTGGAGCCGGGTGTTGGAACAGACCCCCGAGGAGCAGCTAAGGTGGAGCTGGGTGTTGGAACCAGCCCTGAGGGAATGGCTGGGGTGGAGCCGGGCGTCAGAACCAGCCACCATCCTGTGGTTTCTCCCTGGGCGGCCCCTGGCTTGCAGCAATGCCTTTGATGCCACCCCAGCCAGCTGTGTTTGGGGGTGGAACCCAGCATCCCTGGATCTCAAAGCCTGAGCCAAAGGGTCATTAATGGCCCTTTTGCCTCCTGAGCCCTGCTCTGGGGACTGAGGCCAAGAAGGGCCAAGCCCCACTATCCCAGTGCTGGGAGGGGAGGAGGGTCTAGTGGTTAGAGTGGGGGGGGGCTGGGAGCCAGGACTCCTGAGTTCTCTCCCTGGCTCTGGGAGGGGAGTGGGGGCCAGGGGTCAGAGCAGGGGGCTCCCCCTCCTTGGCCATGGGCTCTCGGCAAAGCTCTGCTTCTGCTCCTGCCACCTCCCCCCAGGCTCCGCCCCCTCCCCCAGGCTCCGCCCCCGGGGTGCAGGACTCTCTTCCTGCCTAGGGGGCAGCAGATGGAAGAGGAGGGCGCGCTAGTCTCGTGGCTGCGCCTTTATGGTGCTTCCGCACGGCGAGCGGCGCATGCGCTCTGAGTCGGGGGCGGGCGGGCCGCGCCGGCTGGAGATGGAGCCCGAGTCGAGCTTCGCGCACATGGGGCTGGACGGGCGGCTGCTGCAGGTACCGCCCCCGGGCCGGGGAGAGAACCCAGGAGTCCCGGCTCCCCCCCGCCCCTAACCACTCGATTCCCCCAGGATCCCGCCCCCGGGCCGGGGAGAGAACCCAGGAGTCCCGGCTCCCCCCCGCCCCTAACCACTCGATTCCCCCAGGATCCCGCCCCCGGGCCGGGGAGAGAACCCAGGAGTCCCGGCCCCCCCCCCCCCCCCCCGGGCTCTAACCACTCGATTCCCCCAGGATCCCGCCCCCGGGCCGGGGAGAGAACCCAGGAGTCCCGGCTCCCAGCCCCCCCATCCCGAGCCAGGGGAGGACCACGGCGTCCCGCCATTGCCAGGGGAGGCGCGGAGCCGGGAGCCCCCCTCCCCGCAGAGGCTGTGCGGTCCCCGGGCTGGGGGCCACAGGAGACCCCTGCCCTCCCTGTGTCCGTGGGGGGTGTCTCAGCGAGGGACCAGGCGCGTCCCACCGATCGCATTGCCCCTCGCTGCCCGGTGTCTGGGTCCCCTGGCAATGCCCAGCTGCTGCCCTGGGGGGGTGATGGTGCGACATCCCCACCCCTGCTCCCCTTGGCATCCCCCCGATGCGCTGTGGGGAGCATGGCCTAGTGGTTAGAGCACTGGCCTGGCTATCAGGGCACCGGGTTCTGTTCCTGGCCCTGCCACCCAGCCATGCGGACTGGGGATGTGTGCCCCGCTCTGTGGCACGGGGTGATGGGGCCGGGGTGAAATTCATCCCCTTGGCAAAGCTCCGTGTGATCTCGGCTGCCAGCCGCTGGCCTTGGCAGGTGGCGGAGACCCCAAGACTTGGGCATAGAGTTTGGTTACTCGCGCGCCCTCAACCCCTAGTGGGGAGAACCCAGGGCACCGAGTGCTCTAGTCTCAGCCGACCAAGGGGCTGGAAGGGCCCTGCAGCGCCACCCCTCCTTGTGCCCCAGATGTTTTGGCTGCTCTCTGGGGTCCCTACCAGGCTCCCTCCATCTCTCCCTACAGGCCATTGCTGAGCTGGGCTGGGCCAAGCCCACGCTGATCCAGGAGAAGGCCATTCCGCTGGCCCTGGAGGGCAAAGACCTGCTAGCCCGGGCTAGGACAGGGTCTGGGAAGACGGCCGCCTATGCCATCCCCCTCATCCAGCACTTGCTCCAAGTGAAGATGGTACGTCTGCCTCTCGGGGGTAGGGCTCCCTTCTCGGGACTGTCTCCGAGCCAGGGGCCAGCCAGCCCCACACTGCACTGGGTCCTGATCCTGTTAGGAACCCCACTGCCTTGGGCAGTGGGACCCTGAGTCCCTGGGGGAGCAGCTGGGGCCCTTCTGCCTCTCAGCCCACATGGGCCCCCTTTGCTGCTTATGCCAAGGTGCCCCGAGTGGAGGGATGGGGGGCCCCAGTGCATCGGATCAGAACCTGGCTCTCCAGCAGCCTTGGGGCCCTCTCGAGCCTCAACGCAGTTGTTGTGTAACAGGAGACCGTAGCTCCTAGAAGGGCTGCCCTGGAATGGCTCAAGGCAGTGTCCATCTCTGGGGCCCAAGCATTGTATCTCCTCCAGCGTGATACCCTGGGACATCCCACTGAGCACATGGCAGGCCATGGGCACCGGGGTATCGTGGCAGGTGCCCAGCTGGCTTCTGACCCTGCCCCTTATCCTCCAGTCCCCCTTGGTGACAGAGCAGGCTGTGCGCGCGCTGGTCCTGGTGCCCACCAAGGAGCTGGGCCAGCAGGTGCTGCAGATGATCCGGCAGCTGATGGCGTACTGCTCCCGCGATGTCCGTGTCGCCGACATCTCCGGGCAGGTGGACATGTCTGCCCAGAGGTGAGAGCCCCGGGGAGAAGGGGCAGGCTGGGGCGGATGGGAGGGGGAAGGGAGTGGGGTTGGGGGGCCTGGTGCCCACCCATACTCAGTGGTCCAAGCTGCCTGCTCCCTGGGAGCAGCCTGTGCCCCGAGTGCCAGTCACTTGTGGGACCTGATGCACCCCAGGTCCACCGTGGAGCCAAGGGCTGGCTGGCTCGGAGCATACCTGGGGATACGCAACGGGAGCTATTGTCCCCTCCCAACCCCAGGGGCCCTGCTGCCCTGGAGAGACTAGAGGGCCCACGTGAGCCAGCGGCAATGCGTCAGACAGGGGCCCCGCTGGGGGCAGCTGCTCTCCAGGTGGTTTGGCCCTTTCCTGCCCTGATGTGGGTGCTGCCCTTCCCTTCCCCCTGGGCAGGAGCCCTGGGAGCTCTGTAGGCTCACGGACTCCCCATGAAGGGGTTTCGGGGACACCTCCCTGGTCGGGGGTAGGGGCTCTGTGGTGCGGTGACTAGCTAAGCCCGGCTGTGATCAGAGCCAGGCTGGCTACCGGGACCAGCATGGACCTGGCTGGGCCAGCCCAGGCTATCGACCAGCTCCACTTGGGGTGGGACCCGGGGCTGGGAGCACAGCCTCTCTGCTCGGTGAGGATCACTGGCCAGGAGCTCCTGAGAGCGGAGCCCCTGGGGCAGTTACCCCATTCTCACCCCCACCCACCCACCTCCACCCCCAGCTGGTAGAGGCTGCCAGTGCCTGGGGCCTCTTCTGCTCTGGCCCCTCCTGCTCTCTGACCAGCTGTGGGGAACAGGCCCTAAGAGCTGTGTCATCCTTGGGGAAAGGAGCGAGGCCGGTCGGGCTCCCTGCGAACCCAGGCAGATGCTGTCCCAGTTGCACTGGAATCCTGGGCTACAAGGTTTTCTTTGCAACTGTAAGAGGTAGAGCCCGGGGGCGTGTGTGTGCGGGGGCCTGGCCCGGGGGGCGTGTGTGTGCGGGGGCCTGGCCCGGGGGGCGTGTGTGTGCGGGGGCCTGGCCCGGGGGGCGTGTGTGTGCGGGGGCCTGGCCCGGGGGGCGTGTGTGTGCGGGGGCCTGGCCCGGGGGGCGTGTGTGTGCGGGGGCCTGGCCGGGGGGGCGTGTGTGCGCGGGGGCCTGGCCCGGGGGGCGTGTGTGCGCGGGGGCCTGGCCCGGGGGGCGTGTGTGCGCGGGGGCCTGGCCCGGGGGCGTGTGTGCGCGGGGGCCTGGCCCGGGGGCGTGTGTGCGCGGGGGCCTGGCCCGGGGGCGTGTGTGCGCGGGGGCCTGGCCCGGGGGCGTGTGTGCGCGGGGGCCTGGCCCGGGGGCGTGTGTGCGCGGGGGCCTGGCCCGGGGGCGTGTGTGCGCGGGGGCCTGGCCCGGGGGCGTGTGTGCCCGGGGGCCTGGCCCGGGGGCGTGTGTGCCCGGGGGCCTGGCCCGGGGGCGTGTGTGCCCAGGCTGGCTCTTGGCTGCACTCTGGGGAATGCTGTTGTACTAGAACCCTGCAGGCAGGCAGCAAGATAAAGTGGTTGGGGTAGGGGACAAGGAGCAGGACTCCTGGGTTTTTTCCTGGCTGTCCCGGACTTGCTGTGTGACCGTTACCTCCTGGGGGTAGTTCCGTTCCCTCCCGCCCTCGTAGGAGGTGCTGGCAATCACTGTGTACCTGGCCTGGTGGTGACCCCCAGCCCTGCGTGGCCCAGCCCCTCACGCTCGCTCTGTGCCCCTGGTAGGCCCATCCTGATGGAGAAGCCGGACGTGGTGGTGGGGACGCCGTCGCGGGTCCTGGCTCATCTGCAGGGCCACAGCCTGAGCCTGCGCCACTCCCTGGAGGTGCTGGTCCTGGACGAGGCTGACCTACTCTTCTCCTTTGGCTTTGAGGAGGATCTGAAGAACCTGTTGTGGTGAGCTGCTAGGGCTGGCCAGCCTGCCCCCAGCCTGAGCCAGGGGGCCCAGGGGAGTGGATGTGCTCTGCGGGGTTGGGGGTCCCTCGGGAGTGGGTGTGTTCTGGGGGCGGGGGGTCCCTGGGGAACGGATGTGATCTGGGGGATGGGGGGTCCCAGTGAGTGGGGTTGATTGGGGGGGCTGTGGGGAGGGAAATTTGCTTTGCTGCCTGTTGCCTGAGGGTCTGTACTGCCTATAAGGCCCAGCCAAGGCTCCCTTGTCCTGGCTAAGGCTCAAGGCCAGGAGACAGCGACTGCTGTTGTAGGGAGGGGGAGGTTCAGACCCTTCTTGTGTGGGCTGTGAACAGAGGCCTTGGCAGCAGCGTGGCCAGCCCCTCCTGGAGCCCGTGGGGGGTGTCACTCTGGGGCTGGGGGAGGCTCTGAGCTGGTCTCTGGTTCCTTGGCAGCCACTTCCCCAAGATCTACCAGAGCTTCCTGATGTCGGCCACCTTCAGTGAGGAGGTGCAGGCGCTGAAGGAGCTGGTGCTACACAACCCAGTAAGGGGGACCCAGGGGTGGCTCGGCTGGCCTGGCGCCAGGCAGGTTCAGCGTCTTCCCCCATTGCCTTGGGCAGCTCTGCTCTGCGGCCTGGTTGCTGCACAAGGGGTTAAATCCCTTTGGGGGGCGGGGGGCTCCTCACTCAACCATCCTGGCCTGTTATCCTGTGGGATTGGGGGGCGGGGGGGAGGTAAGATCCCCCACTGCCGCGTGAGGGCTGGGCCCCCTCCCCAAGGGGCAGGGTTTGGGCTGAGCGCTAAACCTTGCCCCGCCCGCAGGTGACCCTGAAGCTGCGGGAGTCCCAGCTGCCGGAGGCAGCCCAGCTGTGCCAGTACCAGATCCGCTGCGCGACTGAGGAGGACAAGTTCCTGCTGCTCTACGCGCTGCTCAAGCTGGGGCTGGTGCGGGGCAAGGCCATCCTCTTCGTCAGCACCGTGGAGCGCGGCTACCGCCTCAAGCTCTTCCTGGAGCAGTTCAGCATCCCGGCCTGTGTGCTCAACGCAGAGCTGCCCGTGCAGTCCCGGTGAGGGGGTGGGGAGGGGAGGGGAGGCCCATGCAGCCCTAGGGGATTGGGAGTGAGCCCTGGGGAGGGGCAGCCCACTGTGGCAGGATAGATCGGGGGTTGGTCCCTGCGGCTCTCACTGGCGCCTCTACTTGGACTCCAGGTGCCACATCATCAGCCAGTTCAACCGGGGCTTCTACGACTACATCGTCGCCACCGACGAGCAGGTGCTGGCAGAGCCTGCAGCGCGGGCCAGGAGGAAGAAGGGCGCCAAGTCAGAGAAGTAAGGACCCGTCAGGACCCCTGGGCTGGCCAGCACTGGCAACAGAGACCAGACTCTTGGTCCGTGTCCATGGTAGCCAGGCCCGGCAGCAACAGCCTCTGTCACCAGCAGGGGACATCTGACTGTGCCGTGCTGACCCTGCCTTATTCCGAGCTCTGCCCCCCAGCTCTGCCAGGGCCCCTCACTTCCAGCTCTCTGCCATCCAGCCCCACCCCCAGCTCTGCCAGTTACCCCTTGCTCCTGACCCGCAGCTCCCTGCCATCCCAGCCCACCCCCAGCTCTGCCGGGGCCCCTCGCTCCCCGCGATCCCGGCCCTGCCCTGGAGGAAGAGCTCTAGGGAGCTGTCTAGCGGGCTGTTCTCCTGGGTCTCTGGTTGGGCAGGCTGGGGCTTGGGCTGGTGGGTTGGCTGTGCCCTGAGGTGCCCCTTCCCCTTCCCTTGCAGGGGCAAAGACCCAGAGTACGGCGTGGCACGGGGCATCGACTTCCAGAATGTCGCCACAGTCATCAACTTTGACCCGCCCGCCTCGGTTGAGTCCTACATCCACCGGGCCGGCAGGTAGAATCTCAGGCTGAGGGGAGGGGTGGGAGGTTCTGCTCTGGTCCGTATTGGCTGGTAGCGCCCAGCTAGCTGGCTCTGGAGCCCCAGGGTGTCCCCAAGGGGCACTCTCCCACAGCTGGGCCTCCTGCCAGAGGCACCAGGCTGGGCTTCTCTGGCTCTCCCTGTGGTGCCCACGTGTGTAGGGCACCTGGGTGGCACTGAGCTCGCTGGGGCCGCACTAGCCGCAGCCCCCAAGTCAGGGTGTTCTGTCTCTAGGCTCTCGGGTCAGGTGGGGCTGGGGGAGACAGCAAGGGGGCCCAGGGATCTGGGAGCTGTTGCTGAGGCCTCTTGAAATCCCTAGGGCTGTCTCCTGCGACCCAGGCCCTGCTCCGTCCCATCGGCGAGGCCAGGACACCTGGCTAACTGGGCCCAGTCCGGGACAGGTCCAGCCTAGCCAGTGCTATGGAGAGAGCACAGCCCTGGCCTTGGTACCTCCCACGTGGGTCCCTGTCCCTGGGGCTGATTGCCTACCCATGGGGCAGGGCGGTAGGGCCCCTCTGCGCAGTGGGGCAGGCGGCAGCTGTTGGGTCCTAGGCCTGGCAGGAGAACCACCCTGCTGATCCCTCCTGCCTGGCTGCCCCCGACGTTCTCCCCTCTGCCCCCTGCAGGACAGCCCGCGCTGACAACCCTGGCACAGCCCTGACTTTCGTGACACACCCAGAGTGCCCCTTGCTGGCCGAGATCGAGGAGGCTCTTGCAGGAGGTCAGTGAGCTCTGGGGTTGAGGCCCGATGAGGGGTGGGGAGATCGGGGCACGCAGCTCGACTGGCTGCCCAGCTGGGAAAGGGTTTGAGCTGCCATTCTTGGGGACGGGCACGGCTATCAGGTGGGAGCTGGGTGGGGGGGGCATCTCCCTGGATCTACCACACAGGCTGAGTCCTGCCCCAGCCCCTCCCCCGCTCCCCAGGGTGTCGGGGGCTGTGGGTCCCCTCCTGGGCCATGGTGCCAGGGTCCCTGGCCCTGACAGGCCCCCTCTGTCCCCACAGAGAGCACCGAGCCCGTGCTGCGCCCCTACCAGTTCCGGATGGAGGAAGTCGAGGGGCTCCGCTACAGATGCCGGGTCAGTGGAGGGGGGCGGGCAGGAGTGGGGCGCGGGCAGAGAGACCAGCTCAAAACAGGGCCCAGCCTGCCAAGTAGCCGGGGGCTGGGCGGGAAACACCCCTTCCCTCCCCCTGCACCTGGGGGACCCTCCCCATATCAGCGCCGGGGAAGGGACAGTGGGGCCCAAAGCAGCTTGGCCAGAGTAGGGGGGCTTGGAGCAGGTGCCAGGGGTTGGGGGAGTTGCCAGGGCCCATGGGGTTGGCGTAGCTACACCCCAACTCCAGCCTTGAAGTCCCACCAGAGGGCGGGAGCTATGGGGAGAAGGGTGGGTGAGGGGGCAGGCGTTGGGATCTGGGGGAGCTGTCTGTGCAGGGGGCTCTGACCTCCCGCCCTTCTCCCCAGGACGCCATGCGCTCTGTCACCAAGCAGGCCATCAAGGAGGCACGGCTGCGGGAGATCAAGGAGGAGCTACTCAACTCGGAAAAGCTGAAGGTGGGTGGGGGGGTTGGGAATGAAGCAGAGTGCGGCCCCTCCCTCTGCAGGGAGTGAACCCACTGCCCTGTGGGTTCGGCTCCCCAGTGTGCACAGACGGGCTGGCTGCAGTGGGGTGTGCCTAGGCATGGCCTTGTCTCTATCCTGGGGGGTGGGCACTTAGCCCCATATTGAGTGGGGTGGGGTAAGCTGCAGGGGGTGGGGGGGCAGGGAACCCCTGGGGGGCACTGACTCCTGTGACAGGCTCTGGGCGGGGTGCACTGAACCCTGGGGCGGGCAGTTCAGAGGGGCCCTGTGTCTCTGCAGCTGGGTCTCGACTCAATGTGTCCCCGCAGACGTACTTTGAGGACAATCCCCACGACCTGCGGCTGCTGCGCCACGACCGGCCCCTGCACCCGGCCATCATCAAACCGCACCTGCGCAACGTTCCCGAGTACCTGGGTCAGTGCCGCCCGCTGCGGGGTGCCCAGGCCTGGGGCTGGCTGTTCTCACAGGTTCCCAGCCGGGGGAAGAGGGGAGCAGGGAAAGGGGCACTTCTGGGGTCCCTTGTTGCTTCTCTAGTGCCTTTCACCCAGCATGGTCCCAAAGGTCTCCCAGACCCTTTATAGGGACCCCTTGCCCTGGTTGTACAGCGACCCCTTACCCAGCACTGAGACCCAGCTCCGCTGGGGTGGGGCATGGGAGCTGGGTATACAGGGACCCGTCATCGAGATGCAGCCCATCTGGGGTGGGGCGCGAGGGCTGTTAGCCCCAGGGCACAGTCTCCTGCCAGTTTGGGGCAGGACTGGGGGGGGCCTGGCCCTGCAGCAGGGATATCCAGGCTGTAGGGTTCCCCCAGCTCCGTCCTGGCCTCGCTGGATGGGGCAGGGAGTTCCAAGTTCAGGGCCCAGCCAGCCCCAGCCGCCGTTCCTGACCTGTCTTCTCCACTGGCAGTGCCCCCCACCCTGCGTGCCATCGCCCAGCCCCTGCTCAACAAGCGCAAGCGACGGAAACACTTGGCCCCCAGCAGCAGCCGACCCAGGGCGGGCTTCCAGGTGGGTGTCTGGGCTGGGCTCCTCCCCGAGCCCAAGAGCACTGGGGGCGGCCGTGTTGGGAGAGTGTGAGGGCGCGCAAGGGGAACTCCGAGCCCTGCCCCGGGACTGGAGGGAGGGATTGGCCACAGCAGTGCCAGTCTGAGGTGGGATGGAGCTTTGCAGTGCCCCTTCCCGCTGCATGGGAGCTGGGGGCACCCTGCCTGCTGCCCTCAACAGGCACTGCCCTGTATGCTGGGGGTGATGGCTGGAGGGGCGGTTTCCCACAGGGCCCCCAGCATGGAGTCAAGGCCAAGGCAGAGCCCCACGGGCCCAGGAGGGGGAGGGGCTGTGATGGTGCCCACCCAGCCCCAGAGGGCCTTATCCTTGGGGCTCGGTAGCTGGCACCGCCATGTGCTGGGCATGGGGGGGTCAGACCCACATTGTAGCAGGTGGAGGAGTATTCGGTGGGGGTCCCAAGGCAGCAGGAGATTCTGGGAGCCAGTGGGTCCTAACAGCCCAAGTTCTTCTTGATCCAGGGAGGCAGAGCCGCCTCCAGCCAGCAGGGGTTACAGGGGAGCCAGCCCCACTGCATTGCCTGGGAATGGGGCCCCAATGCAGGGGAGGCAGCCAGTGGTGGGAGGGGGGTGGAGCCCCCCTCCCCCGACTCCTAGCTGCTGTCCCTACCCCCCTCTGCTTCTCTCCTAGGCCCGGGGGGGGCGCAACCCTCTGCGGAGCTTCCGGTACATGGGGAGGAGACCCCGGCACCTAGCCAGCAAAGGGGAGACATCCTGAGCCGTGGGCCCCCGTCAGTGACAGCACCTGGCTGGACTCAGAACAGACAATGTCCTATGTGGCTGGGGCCGATGCCCCCGCTGGGCCGAGAGGAGACAAGTGCTCCCCCTGCGCCCCTGCCTGGCTCCGCTCTCCGAACAGGGATCTTCTGGGGCACCTGTGGCTGGGCGTGGGCATCTTCTGCTGCTGGCGTCAGCCACATCCTGGTGCCAGCCCCCGGGAGCCTGAGTCTGGCTGTGGGGAAAGGGGGCTGGGGCCGAAGGGTTGCGGACGGCAGCTGACCCCAATAAAGCTCAATGCTGGCTCCACTTGGCTGGGTCTCTCTCTTGGGGCTGGGCCACCCACTGCTCCCATGGAGGCACCAGCCAGGGAACAGCTGGGGGTTGCTCTAAGCAGCATGGAGGAGGGGAAACTGCTCTGTCCCCTCGCCCCCAGCCTGCTCTGGCTGGGATGCTGGGATGGCGGGGGCTGGATGTGTCTTTTGCGGGGGTGTCTCGCCAGGCCTGGCACAGTGCTGGCCTCTCTGCCCAGCTGAGAGTGCCCATGCTCATCCCATGGCTGCTATGCTGCCATAGAGGGTGGAACCATGTCTGGAAGGCCCAGCCTGGGTGGTCTTTTCCACGGCCAGCAGAACCCCTGCTCCTCCTGGTACTGGGAGGTGCCGAGCGAGGGAGGGTGTTTGGGCAGCTGCCCTTGCTCTTGGCGCTCCCTCTGCCAGAGCGACGGGGTGGTACTGGCCATCTGCAGGGTGAGGGGCGAGGGCTCCCCTAGCGTTCTAGGGGTTAATGAGGAGCAGGCACCTCTCCCTGGGCATGGGGGAGCTGGAAGTTAATGCACTGCCCTGCTTGTGCCCCCCAACCCCTTGGTGCTGACTCAAGGCCTGGCCTTACAGCTACAGGAAGGAGGGGGCTCTGGTCAGGGCTGGCCTTGTGTCTCCAGGGCAGGGCTGCTCCTACCTGTGCCAGCTCTGTGTCTCGGGCCCCCCTCTCCCTCTGACAGCCAGGAATGGGCAGGACTGGCTCCACCCGAGGCACAGGGTTGGGTGAGGGCCAACACCCCGCACGCTGGGGAATCAGGCCTCTGCATTTCCATGTCTCATCCTGTCCAGCCGCTCACTAATTGTAATGCTGGCTCCTTGGCACGCACGCTGGCTTGCCTGGCTCTGCTTAGCCCCCGCGGCTCTGGCCTTGGCTCCGTTAGTAAGCGAGTGCGGCATCGCCCCCAGGGGCCATCTGGCCAGAGTTACCCAGCCTGTGGGGATGGCAGCTGGCACGGGCTAATACAGAGGACCCAGCTTTCTGACCATGGTTGCTCAGTCTCAGCTAGTGTTGGCCCCAGCAAGCCCTGCTGCAGGGGCCAGGCTGCACTGGGCGGAGGGTCCCGTTCCCCCAGACTTGGGGACAAGAGGTTCCACTTTAAGCCATCGCCTGCAGTGGCTCCTGGTTACGGTGTGAGGCTCTCTGGCCCACTCGCTTGGACTCACACGGGGGGGACATGCCTGGAACCTGGCTCGGTTCAAAGCCAGGGCGCGTGCTGCCCCGTCCAGGGACCCTGCTCTGGCAGCGTCCTTGGGGCTGGACTAGCATCCAGCAGCATACAGCACTGGGGGCTTTGGCAAACCCACTTTGCGCGGTGGCCTCGGGTTTCATACCCTGGTGTCGGGGGAGGGGTGGGGGTGGCAGAGGAGGCAGCCGTGAGACGTAGGGGGGATTCCACATTTAGTTATGGCCAAGGATTGTGCTTCTCTGTGGCCCCAGAGGATGCCCACCACCGCCTTTTAGAGCAAGTTGTCTTCACCTTTCAAAGTAAAAACCGCCTCAGGTGCTTGTATCACCCCCAACACAGCCAGCAGTCAGCAAGAAGACCGGCCCCTATGTTCAGTGCCCAGGGTGCAGGCCCGCTGGGTACACCGAGGCCTTCCCCTTCCCTGCTTGCTGCAGAACAAGAGCTGGGATTGAAGGAACGAGCCAGACTCTCCTCCCCTGTACGGCAGGCCAGCGGACTGGGGCTGGGCTGGATTTCTTGGGGCAATCAGAGTACTGAACCTTTCAGCCCTTCATTTCTCTGGCTTGTGCAGGGGGCTGTTCTGACTGCGTTGAAAGTGTGTGTCCCCCGGGACAGGTGGGTACCTCTAACGGTTATGGAGATTGGGAGGCATCAGGGGGATGTTCCATCTGCCCTGCCTGGCCTTTCTTTGTCCCCCCCAGCCATGCTGCTTTCAGGGAAATTATTGCTGCCTGTCCCCACCCATGCTGACAGGGCCCCAGTCCTTGCATCAATCCAGGCCCACAGGGCCCATGGGCTAATGCCCCAGGGCCACTTTGCCAAGGGAGCCTGGTTATTTCACTCTCCTGGTTTAGATAGAGGGGCCGGGGGCACCTGTCTGGCTTCCTCAGTCCGGGCTGGGATCCCAGCAGGCTCATGTCCTGAGCAGGCCCTGGCACATTCATCGCTGGGCAGGGCTGGGGGTCAAGGTTAAGGCACTGTCCTGCTGGGGGTTCTGTGGTCAGGGTGTCTCACCGGGGTGGCCAGTATAACTGCAGCCCAGAAAGCCAGAGCTCTGCTACCTGGAACTGGGCCCTGCCCTGCGCTGGGGGTGTCCATGGGGGCAGGACCCAGCTCACCACCTGTGAGCCTTCTCCAGGGCCCTCTGCCTGACAAGGGAAAGCCCATGCTCAGGGGTGCGCTGGCTTCGTGGCCTGGCTCAGCCCCACACGCCCGGGGCTCAGGCTGGGGCCACTCTGCTGCATGCGCTGGGCAGGGCTCAACCGATCTATGGGGCTTTCTGCATCCATATTGCAGCTTGGGGTGACTGGTAGATCCCAGACAGCAACAGGTCGGGGGGGGGGGGGCGCAAAGGTGGGGTTAGAGTCGCCTGAGGGACAGAAGGGGGTCCTGTTACCTGGGGAACAGGAGGATGGGGTCAGGGTTGCCTGGGGGACAGGAGGGCAAGTTCCCGTTACCTGGGGGATGGGTGGGTGGGGTCAGGGTTGCCTGGGGAACAGCAGGGCGGGGTCTGGGTTGCCCAGGGCCCTTGTCTGTATGTTCACAGGCTGCCTGACAGAGCAAGCGGTGTCCTTGGCACATCGACCAGGCTCCCCGTATCTGCTGCTGCATCAGCCTTATTGGGGCCTGGGACTGTGCTCCAAGGCCATAGGCGTTGGTTAGCTGGGTGATAACAGGATGGGGCAGAGGGCACCCGCAGTCCCTGACACGCAGTGCCAGATTAATGCATAAACTAACTGAACTACAGCTTGGGACCTCTAAAAAAGAAAAATCTGACTCTATGTCCAATTTCATGAAAATTGGTTGATAGCTAAAGGACATAGGGGAAGAGAAGATTCTCTCAATGCATTTTTGTGCAAATATGACAAATGTACACAATAGCTACACAAATACCCTTACCCTACCCTCACCCTTCACTAATTGTTCATTACTGAGAGGAGGGAGGCCAGGGCTGAGAAAAAAGCCATAATTGCACTTGTAAAATTAGTATGTCTAGGAGTAAGTCTGCTGTCAGTCTCCCAAGGCAGCGTTTTGTTGGCCAGCTGCTACGGGTAAAATTCTGACCGCGCCTTCAGAACTTATTTAAATAAATAAATGACCCCCCTGCCAATAAAATCGGGGAAAATGTGCGGTTGGAGATGGTCGTGTGTGAAGCAATCCTGCCACGCTCCTAGTTGGATGGGATTTGTCCTAAGAGTGACGTCACATACAGCATCCCTCTTGGCTGGTAATAGCCGGAAGGCCACAATCTTTTGCTTATGGTCCAGCACACTCAGTCGTATAGTGCCCTCGCTCCTGTTTTTCTTCGTTTTCTTAAATATCAGCGTATTCTTTCCTCTTCTGATCTGAGCATAGGGACCATTGTGTGTTGTGACAAAGTTCCTCCTCTGCCTTGGCGGGTTCTGCGCTTTCTGGCGGATTTGCTCGCCTCAGAGGTTCACGGCCGCCCTCAGGTTGGCTCCTTTTGTTAGTGGCACAAACCTGCCGTTCACTCAGCTAACCTCATCGCTGGCCAGCATGGGGAAAGGGAGGAGAACAATCCCCGCAGTCTCTGTTGGCCCACCTAATGGGTCGGGGGACAGGCCAGAGACCTTCCCCTCTGGTGGGACCTACAGTCCAAATCAACTCCTCTTATATCAAATAGGGGATGGGGGGAAACCCGGGCCCGTCCTCTACTCCGGGTTCCAGCCCAGGGCCCTGTGGATCGCAGCTGTCTACAGTGTCTCTTGTAACAGCTGCGTGACAGCTACAACTCCCTGGGCTACTTCCCCATGGCCTCCTCCCAACCCCTTCTTTACCCTCACCACAGGATCTTCCTCCTGATGTCTGAAGATGCTTGTACTTCTCAGTCCTCCAGCAGTACACCTTCTCACTCTCAGCTTCTTGCTCCCAGCTCCTCGCACGCACCACAAACTGAAGTGAGGTCCTTTTTAAAACCAGGTACCCTGATTAGCCTGCCTGTCCTAATTGATTCCGGTAGCTTCTTAATTGGCTCCAGGTGTCCTAATTAGCCTGCCTTAATTGGTTCCAGCAACTTCTTTTCTGTTTCAAAAAAAACCAAAAAAACAAAAAAAACAGCCCATTATCTTACTCAAGGAAAAGGAATCAGCTTAACCTGGGGCTAATATATCTACCTTCTATCACTTTCCTGTAGCTGTGACTGTGGGGCCTATTTCCAATCCTCCGTCTGTTCACGCCTCCGGGCAGAGTTCCTCTGGGTGGCGTCCACCGACTCCCTTGACACCTTCGAGGAGCGGTGGGCTCTGTCCGGGGTTCTCTGCTCGGTGACCCCGTCCGGTTCCCTCCGTCTGACCCTCTGATTGAGGGAAAGAGCGAGAGACGCCAGCCACAGCCGTTAGCTGCTGTGAATACCATCATTATTGTCACCTAGGAGGGGTCTTATAATACATGGGTGTACCCCCCTCCCTCCCAACCACCCACCCCGCAGCCGTGCCCATCTTGTCGGGCACTCTCAGGAGAGGGAGGGTCGGTGACCCTGGGCGCGGCACTAGGTAACTCGAGGGGGTGGAAGACCACGAGTGTCGAGGAAGCCCCCCCGCTCTAGGCCACCAGGTAACTCAGGAGGGTGGAAGACCACGAGTGTCGAGGAAGCCCCCCCGCTCTGGGCCTGGGCTAACCTGAACACCTCTCCCTCCTGAAAGCTGTTGTGTTATACCTTCTGATTGCGTTGTTTTGTTGCTAAGTTTTTCTTTATCCTTTTGTAATCTCTGTAACTGTTACAAATAAACTTCTTTTCTGTTTCAAAAAAAACCAAAAAAACAAAAAAAACAGCCCATTATCTTACTCAAGGAAAAGGAATCAGCTTAACCTGGGGCTAATATATCTACCTTCTATCACTTTCCTGTAGCTGTGACTGTGGGGCCTATTTCCAATCCTCCGTCTGTTCACGCCTCCAGGCAGAGTTCCTCTGGGCGGCGTCCACCGACTCCCTTGACACCTTCGAGGAGCGGTGGGCGCTGTCCGGGGTTCTCTGCTCGGTGTCCCCGTCCGGTTCCCTTCGTTTGACCCTTTGACCGCACTCCTGTCCCTGTTCTTCATTAGTTGTCCTCTGTAATTATTTGGTTTTCCAGGTCCTGTGGACCCCCCTCTGAGGCTGGGGGGGGATCCTTTAGCAGTGAGTGGGCTTCGTCCACCCACTTCCTGGATCCCAATAAGATCACTTTCCTGCAGCTGTGACTGTGGGGCCTATTTCCGGTCCTCCGTACGTTCACGTATCCGGGCAGAGTTCCTCTGGGTGGCGTCCACTGACTCCCTTGACTTCTTTGAGGAGCAGTGGGCTCTGTCCGGGGTTCTCTGCTCGGTGTCCCCGTCCGGTTCCCTTCGTTTGACCCTTTGACCACACTCCTGTCCCTGTTATTTCATTAGTTGTCCCCCCTACTCATTTGATTTCCAGGTCCTGTGGACCCCCTCTTAGGCTGGAGGGGATCCTTTAGCAGTGGGCGGGCTTTGCCCGGATCCCAATAGGATTACTCTCCTGTAGCCATCTGGCCTGACCCTGCCACAGTATTTTAGTGAGCACACCGCTTTCTGCTCCATGCGCTATCCATGCTTCACATGATTGAGTTTGCAGGTGATCATCTTATGAACTATGGTCGAGTGGATCTTGAGGAGGATACATTTGTGTTGGCTTTCCTCCGTCAGTTTTGGGAACCTTCCCAATAAATATCAGAGAGTGCTGATGAAAGGATAAATAGAAGGTTTTGAGAGAAGAGAAGGCAGCTATACATCTATATCAAAATATTCTGAGCACTTGGTGAGCAAGTTATTTCAAACTATGTGTATATATGATTTACAGGCTATTAAATATTGATTATATTTGCTTGAGTATAGGCTAGATTTTCCTGACTTTCTCAATGCCTGTCGAGAGATTACCAGTCTTCTTTCTGGTACATTCTTTCTCTTTCACATATTGCTTGTTGTCACTCTGTGTGTCCGAGCAGTTCGCTCGAGATTGATTAGTGGCCCTGGGGGAGACAGAGGACAGAGAAGCGAACGCAAAGAGAGATGTCCGCCTAGAAAAAAGACTCGGATATTCTGCTCGACGGGTTTGGAGCACACAAGATAATATTTTATTATGGTGGTATGCTATGTAAAAATTAATATATAGACTTACAAATCACATACCATATGCATAATACATTGTATCTTTATAGTATGGTAAGAAAAATCCCAACAATTCATTGTTTCTTAGCAAAAATTAATCGGAATAAACATTGTAAA
This sequence comes from Chelonia mydas, assembly GCF_015237465.2. Taxonomy (NCBI): domain Eukaryota; kingdom Metazoa; phylum Chordata; order Testudines; family Cheloniidae; genus Chelonia; species Chelonia mydas. Next base: position 15,407,520 of record NC_057859.1, read on the forward strand.
TATATTTTATATAGTCTGGATAAACTTTGTATTTCCCTAACAAAATTAATCAAACGTTTTTTCATTTATTCATGGTGTAAAAAAAATCATATAACCTCTCTTGTTTTCCTGTGAGAACATAAACAAAATAGCACTAACTTTCACAGAAATATCCTGGTAAAATAACACAGGTTTTCAGCATAATATATATATTAACAAAAATATTATTTGTTGTATAGATATATGAATCTCAACATTTATAATATAAAATTAAATTTTTTACTGGTTTTTGGAAGCGATTTTGCAGCTTTTTTTAGTCTAATGGTAAACTGCTCAGGAGAAAGGTCATTTTGCAACTGAAATATATCAAGAATGAACTGTGGACAACAATGCTGCAAGAAAAGCTATCTGTCCTAAGCAGTCTGTGCATCATAGAATCATAGAGTATTAGGGTTGGAAGGGACCTCAGGAGGTCATCTAGTCCAACCCCCTGCTCAAAGCAGGACCAATCCCCAACTAAAGCATCCCAGCCAGGGCTTTGTCAAGCCTGACCTCAAAAACCTCTAAGGATGGAGATTCCACCACCTCCCTAGGGAACCCATTCCAGTGCTTCGCCACCCTCCTAGTGAAAAAGTTTTTTTCTAATATCCAACCTAAACCTCCCCCACTGCAACTTGAGACCATTACTCCTTGTTCTGTCATCAGCTACCACTGAGAACAGTCTAGATCCCTCCTCTTTGGAACCCCCTTTCAGGTAGTTGAAAGCAGCTTTCAAATCCCCCCTCATTCTTCTCTTCCGCAGACTAAACAATCCCAGTTCCCTCAGCCTCTCCTCATAAGTCATGTGTTCCAGTCCTCTAATCATTTTTGTTGCCCTCCGCTGGACTCTTTCCAATTTTTCCACATCCTTCTTGTAGAGTGGGGCCCAAAACTGGACACAGTACTCCAGATGAGGCCTCACCAGTGTCGAATAGAGGGGAACAATCACGTCCCTCAATCTGCTGGCAATGCCCCTACTTATACAGCCCAAAATGCCATTGGCCTTCTTGGCAACACGGGCACACTGCTGACTCATATCCAGCTTCTCGTCCACTGTCACCCCTAGGTCCTTTTCTGCAGAACTGCTGCCGAGCCATTCGGTCCCTAGTCTGTAGCGGTGCATTGGATTCTTCTGTCCTAAGTGCAGGACTCTGCACTCGTCCTTGTTGAACCTCATCAGATTTCTTTTGGCCCAATCCTCTAATTTGTCTAGGTCCCTCTGTATCCTATCCCTACCCTCCAGCGTATCTACCTCTCCTCCCAGTTTAGCGTCATCTGCAAACTTACTGAGGGTGCAATCCACACCATCCTCCAGATCATTAATGAAGATATTGAACAAAACTGGCCCCACGATCAACCCTTAGGGCACGCTGCTTGATACCGGCTGCCAACTAGACATGGAGCCATTGATCACTACCCGTTGAGTCCAACGATCTAGCCAGCTTTCTGTCCACCTTGTAGTGCGTCCATCTAGCCCATACTTCTTTAACTTGCTGGCAAGAATACCGTGGGAGACCGTATCAAAAGTTTTGCTAAAGTCAAGGAACAACACGTCCACTGCTTTCCCCTCATCCACAGAGCCAGTTATCTCGTCATAGAAGGCAATTAGGTTAGTCAGGCATGACTTGCCCTTGGTGAATCCATGCTGACTGTTCCTGATCACTTTTCTCTCGTCTAAGTGCTTCAGAATTGATTCCTTGAGGACCTGCTCCGTGATTTTTCCAGGGACTGAGGTGAGGCTGACTGGCCTGTAGTTCCCAGGATCCTCCTCCTTCCCTTTTTTAAAGATGGGCACTACATTAGCCTTTTTCCAGTCGTCCGGGACCTCCCCCGATCACCATGAGTTTTCAAAGATAATGGCCAATGGCTCTGCAATCACATCCGCCAACTTCTTTAGCACTCTCGGATGAAGGGCATCTGGCCCCATGGACTTGTGCTCGTCCAGCTTTTCTAAATAGTCCCGAACCACTTCTTTCTCCACAGAGGGCTGGTCACCTCCTCCCCATTCTGTGCTGCCCAGTGCAGCAGTTTGGGAGCTGACCTTGTTTGTGAACACAGAGATGAAAAAAGCATTGAGTACATTAGCTTTTTGCACATCCTTTGTCACTAGGCTGCCTCCCACATTCAGTAAGGGGCCCACACTTTCCTTGGCCTTCTTCTTGTTGCTAACATACCTGTAGAAACCCTTCTTGTTACTCTTAACATCCCTTGCTAGCTGCAACTCCAATTGTGATTTGGCCTTACTGATTTCACTCCTGCATTTCTGAGCAATATTTTTATACTCATCCCTGGTCATTTGTCCAATCTTCCCCTTCTTGTAAGCTTCTTTTTTGTGTTTAAGATCAGCAAGGACTTCACTGTCAAGCCAAGCTGGTCGCCTGCCATATTTACTATTCTTTCTCCACAGTGGGATGGTTTGTTCCTGTAACCTCAATAAGGATTCTTTATAATACAGCCATCAAAAGTGACAAACGCCATAGCTTATCATTTGAGGACATCATCAATGACTTTGCTCTCCCAGAATCACAAAAGAAAATATTTTAAATTTCAGTGTTAAAATTAATGTGATGTGCAAACAGACATACTGCGGGTTGTACTGCTTCTATTAAGTAAGCTGGTCTGTATAACTAATTGCTTTTGTGTTGCTGTAGATATAAAGTTTTCATATCTACTAATTAAGATGAAAATATGTTAATTTGAAACTATTTTTTATAATGCAAACAGGAATATTGCAAGACGTGTTTTAGTTAGATTATTATTCTATTTTTACAACTTCGCCTTTGTATATATGCAACTATAAAGCCTTCGTGTTATGTATTCAATGTCCTTTCTGTGAAAATAACAAATTAATTTTTTTTTTAATAGTATGGGCCCTCTTACACTTGACAGAATTTAGGGCCTCAGAATGTCCTAATCTGGCCCTGCTGACGGGGGGGAGGGCGGTGCATTACACCCATGGAGGGACATGAACCAAAGACCAGCACCAGCCCGGGGCAAGAGAAGCAACCAACCCCCAACATGGTCCCACCGCAGCCCCACACCCACCCGTCAGACAACAAACCAACCCCCCGTAGCCTCATACACCGTACAAGAAACCAGCCCCCCCCAACCCCACACTTGTACAGGGGCCATTGTGAACACATTATATGGATCCCCACAAAGCTGCAAACCCTGTTGGGAATGTGGTGGGGGGCCTCCATGTTGGACAGGGATCTAGGGTTGCCAGGAACATCCGGTCGAAAAGGGACCCTGGTGGCTCCGTTCAGCGGTGGGTCTAAAGCAGGCTCCCTGCCTGCCGTGGCACTGTGCAGCTCCCAGAAGTAGCGGCATGTCCTGCCTCTGGCTCCTGTGCGTAGGGGCAGTCAGGCGGCTCCACATGCTGGCCCCGCCCCAAGCGCTGGCCCCGCCCCAAGCACTGCCCCCACAGCTCCCATTGGCCGGGCACTGGGGGCGGGGGCAGGGACTGCTTCCGGGAGTTGCCTGAGGTAAGCACCACCCGGAGCTTGCACCCCTGACCCCCTCCCAGGCCCCAACTCCCTGCCCCTGCCCTAATCCCTGTCCCACCCTCCAAACCCCTTGATCCCAGTCCAAAGCCCCCTCCTGCATCCCAACCCCCTCATCTCCAGCCCCACCCCAGAATCTGCACCCCCAGCCAGAGCCCTCACCCCCCGCCCCGCACTCCCACTCCCTGCCCCAGCCCAGAGATCCCTCCCACACCCCAAACCCCTCATCCCTGGCCCCACCCCAGAGCCTGCACCCCCAGCCAGAGCCCGCACCCCCGCCACATCCCCCCACACTCCAACCCCCTGCCTCCAGCACCCTGAACTCATTTCTGGCCCCACCCTGCGCCCCAGCCCGGTTAAAATGAGCAAGTGAGTGAGGGTGGGGAGAGCGAGTGACAGAGGGAGGGGGGATGGAGTGAGCAAGGGCGGGGCCTCAGAGAAGGGGCGGGGCAGGAGCAGGGCCTTGGAGGAGGGGCAGAGCGGGGAGCGGGGAAAGGGGGTTCGGTTTTGTGCAGTTAGAAAGCTGGCAACCCTGCGGAGACCCCGAAGGCCGGTGGCAAAGGGCTAACAAAAGAGTCATTGACTTAAGTGCTCACCTACAAGGAGGACACCTGGGGACTTGTCCTGGACTGGCAGCCCTGGCGGGCCTCGGTCTCTTCAGCCATTCTCCCCTGCCCACGCTGAGTGCAGCCACGTGCAGGAGCTGCATGGGGAGCTGCCCAGGGAAGGGGGGCGAGGTGGGGCCCTGCGTGGGGCAGGTTCCAGGTGATCTCTCTGGATGGCTGTTAAGTGAAGAGCAAAATGGCAGGCTAGACTCTGTGCAAAGCGTCTGGCTGGGTGCTCCGGGTGCCCCGGGACGCTCTGCGGGACGGTGCTCGGCCCCCGGGAGGCTGATTGTCAGCGCCGGGCGCAGGGGCTGAGCAGGGGCCCACGTGCTCTGTGCTATCAAGTCGCTCACACACCGTCCGTGTGCCGGGGACCCCACGAGACGGCCGGGCTGGGGCTCTGCGCTGACACCAGAGGGGTGAAACGCCCAGGGACTCGGCCGCTGGATCCCTCAGCAGTGTGGGGAGTTGCCAGCCATACACCAAACCACCCCCCCAGACACCACAACCAGACACCCCACCCCCAGCCAGTCATCCCCACACAGCACACCCCCGGCCCCACACCTACCCCCAGCCACCACAACCGCACACCTCACCCCCACACTGCAAACCCTTGGCCCCACAACCAGACACCCCACCGCCATACCCCCAGCCCCACACCTACCCCCAGCCACCCCAACCAGCCACCCCAGCCCATCACCCCCACACTGCCACCCCCGGCCCCACACCTACCCCCAGCCCCACAACCAGACACCCCACCCCCATACCCCCAGCCCCACACCTACCCCCAGCCACCACAACCGTACATCCACATCACACACCGACTCCAGCCCACCAGCCACCACAACCGTACATCCACATCACACACCGACTCCAGCCCACCAGCCATCACACACCCCAGTCACCTACCAACCCATGCTCAAAGCCACTGCCCCTCACCCACCCCCCTACCCTCTCAGCCGTGGGCTATGCCCCTCACCCACTCAGAACCCCCGACTTGGCCCACGGCAGGGCAAGGGGAGTTCCTGCTCTATTCAGGGAAACAACACTTCAGGTTGCCCTCGAACCCTGATCTAATTTCTCCGCGATAGCCTTTATCTCGTCAGCTTTTATTGCCAACGTGCGAGACTACGTGTGCTGCTCAATTCCACCTGGGGCAGATGCGCTGCGGTGAATGAGACCGAGCCACGCCAGGCTCACACTCTTCTTTATCACAGGCGGAGCCGGTAGCAGCATCTCTCATCAAAGTCGCCTGGCGCCTGCCAATGCACGATCCTGTTTGCAGCTGCTTTGGCTCAGGTTGGGCTTTTGGGTGGAAATTTTCCAGGCCAAGCATCTGCCTTGAGCTGCGTGTTCAGAAAAGTTTCAGCCCAGATGTTTCCAAGAAGGAGATCGGGGGGGAAATACGTTGTTTGGTCCCTGTTAAAACACCCCACTTATAACCTTGGTTGAGAAGCTCTAGCGTCCCCAAGCTTTGGAGCAGGGGGTCGTCCTGGTGCCTGGGAGGGGCCTTTTGCTGCTTTCCTAAAAATACACCCACATTTGGCCAAGTTACGAGCCTTTGAAAAATCTTTGCAGCAAGTGCCCCATGGAGACTTGTGAGAGTTTGGCTGCTCCCTTCTGACGATTCTGAATGCGCTGAGCATGCTCGGTCTCTGCAGAGCAACTGAGCGTGTTCCTGCCCAGGGCTGCAGGGACTGAGCAGGACGTTTCCCCCAGGGACGGGGGTAGTGGCCAGCGCGAGGGCAGGCCGGGAGCCTGGCTCTCCTGCGCAGATTGGGACAAGGGCTCTGGGGCGGGAAGCGAGCAGCGAGACAGGGCGCAAACGAAGAGGCACAGTAACCGGCAATCGCTGCACTTTAGCTGCTCTTTGCGCACGACTAACGCAAAACTCGTCACCCAAACCTGCAGCATCCCCGGGAAGATCCCTGGGATCAACCAGATGAGCAGCCAAAGCCAACTTGTGTTGGGGCAGGACCCCTGGGGCGGATGAGCGGAGGGATCCCCGGAGCAAATTTTGCAGGGGGCGCCTGGGTGTGTGCAGTTCAACAATGCGGCTGGCTGGACAGGAGGCAGCATGGCCCGATTTTCAAGCCTCTGTGGAGACCGCAAAACGCAGAGGACAATTGCTGACTGAGAAGTCCTTGTGCGGGTCAGTGTGATGTGACTGTGGGGCTTCACCCTGTGAGGGTGTATGGAAGGACGGGGGAGACGGGGGCTGGGACGTGGAGTTGGGTGGGGTGGGGGAGACAGGACTGGGCTGAGGACAAGTTGGAGCACGTGGGGCAGTAAGGGTCAAGTCTGATCTGGGAGAAACGGGCAGAAGTGTCTGTGCCCACTACAGACATTGCCCTCCAGAGCCTGGCATGGAACCCAGGAGTCCTGAGTCTCCCCCTTCCTCTGCTGTCAGCAAAAAGCCATGAAACCCCCTGGAGGAGTGTGTGTCCTGTCCCCCCTAGTGCTGGTCCATGCAGAGGATGACAACCTACTACTGCTGTCACTTCCTGCAGTAACTCAGGTGGCGGAGATCTGAAGGGTGCAGCCTGGCTGCTAACCCAGGGGGGTGTCAGTGTGACCCCACATGCCAGGATTTCTAGTTTTCAGTTTGTTTTTTTAAAGACACGCCCCCACTCCAAAAAAAACCCCGTTACAATATGTATAATAGCAGCTCCTGTCGCTGTCCCAGACGGCCTGCCCCTGAGTTAATGATACAAGGGATTTACGGTTGTGGTGCAGTCTGATTGGCTTCCTGGCCATCAGGCCAGATAGGCTAATAGCAGGCAGTAGCTGCATTAATGCAGGGTCCGTGGGGGTGGGGCAGACCTGGCCCTGGGCTCCCACTGCCAGCTGCTCCCCCAGGGCTGGCGACACTGAGAGGATGCCAGGCCACTTCCCGCTCACCCTGGTGCTGCTCAGCGCCACCCTGGGCCTGGTGAGTGCGTCCTGGGCATGGCCAGCCACTCCCCACCCCATCAGCTGGTTTGGCGGGGTCTGGGGAGTGCGGGGAGGGCAGGGCACCCTTATACAGAACAGCTGCTGAAGGGTTGCCGGTGCCACCCAGGGGACTGGGCTGGGCTGGCGTCTCTGGCATCATCTCTTCCAAAAACAGGGTGATTGTGCCAGTCTGGGGCAGCTTCAAGGATGGGCAGGGAATGGGCAGGCTCCGATCCACCCCCAGGGCAGGGACTGGCTGGCTCAGGGGGGCAGGGGAGAGAACATGGGGCCTTTCCCCTCTTGGGGGCCCTGGCCCCAATCCAGCCAAGGCTTTCAGTGTCCAAAGGTCTAACGGAGTTGCAGGGTCCCTACGCAGGGGTCTGAGCCCATCACTCGCGGGCAGGCGGTGATCACAGCTCCGCTAGCCGAAGATGCCTGCCTCTGCCCCCAGAGGGGGTCTCTCCAACGGCAACGGCGGGGGTGCTGTGTGGAGGGGCAGCTCAGCTGGCTGCCCTTGCTCTGTGGTTGAGGGGTGCCCAGTTTCTGGGCTGGTGGGACTGGCATTTGCTAGGATGTTTGTGGGCAGACCCATGTGTGTGGGGGGTGCATTCATAGAATCCTAGGACTGGAAGGGACCTCGAGAGTCCAGTCCCCTGCCTCATGGCAGGACTAAGTATTAACGAGACCATCCCGGACAGGTGTTTGTCTAACTGCTCTTAAAAATCCCCAGTGATGGAGATTCCACAATCTCCCTGGGCAATTTATTTCAGGGCTTCACCACCCTGACAGGATGTTTTTCCTAATGTCCAACCTAAACCATCCTTACTGCAGTTTAAGCCCATTGCTTCTTGTCCTGTCCTCAGAGGTTAAGAAGAACAATTTTTCTCCCTCCTCCTTGTAACAACCTTTTATGTACTTGAAAACTGTTCTCATGTCCCCTCTCAGTCCTCTCTTCTCCAGACTAAACAAACCCAAGTTTTTCAGCCTTCCCTCACAGCTCATGTTTTCCAGACCTTTCATCATTTTTGTTGCTCTTCTCTGGACTCTCTCCCATTTGCCCACATTCTTCCTGAAATGTGGCGCCCAGAACTGGACACCATGCTCCAGTTGAGGCCTAATCAGCGCAGAGTAAAGCGGAAGAATTACTTCTCGTGTCTTGCTTACAACACTCCTGCTAATCCAGCCCAGAATGATGTTCGCTTTTTTTGCAGCAGTGTTACACTGTTGACTCATATGTAGCTTGTGATCCACTATGACCCCCAGATTCCCCTTCCGCAGCGCTCCTTCCTAGGCAGTCACTTCCCATTTTGTATGTGTGCAACTGATTGTTCCTTCCTAAGTGGAGTACTTTGCATTTGTCCTTATTGAATTTCATCCTAGTTACTTCAGACCATTTCTCCAGTTTGTCCAGATCATTTTGAATTTTAATCCTGTCCTCCAAAGCACTTGCAACCCCTCCCAATTTGGTATCGTCTGCAAACTTTGTAAGTGTACTTTCTATGCCATTATCTAAATCATTGATGAAGACATTGAACAGAACCGGACCCAGAACTGATCCCTGCGGGACCCCACTCGTTATGCCCTTCCAGCATGACTGTGAACCACTGATAACTACCCTCTGGGAACGGTTTTCGTACCAGTTTTGCACCGACCTTACAGTAGCTCCATCTAGGTTGCATTTCCCTAGTTTGTTTATGAAGGTCATGCAAGACAGTATCAAAAGGTTTACTAAAGTCTAGATATACCACGTCTACCGCTTCCCCACATCCACAAGGCTTGTTACCCTGTCAAAGAAAGCTATCTGGTTGGTTTGACACGATTTGTTCTTGACAAATCCATGCTGACTGTTACTTATCACCTTATTATCTTCTAGATGTTTGCAAATTGATTGCTTAATTATTTGCTCCATTATCTTTCCGGGTACAGAAGTTAAGCTGACCGGTCTGTAATTCCCCGGGTTTTCCTTATTTCCCTTTTTATAGATGGGCACTAGATTTGCCCTAGAGTATTCTAGGATGTATTTGACTTGAAGACATCTAACTTGTCTAAATAATTTTTAACTTGGTCTTTCCCTGTTTTAGCCTCTGATCCTACCTCATTCTCACTGGGAGTCGCTATGTTAGATGTCCAATCGCCACCAACCTTCTTGGTGAAAACCAAAACAAGGAAGTCATTAAGCACCTAGCCAGGGCCAGCCCCTAGCTCCCCTGAAATCCTGCCAGGGGTCCAGGGCTGGGCAGGGCAGGGCCGCTGCTGGTTTGATTGGTTGGCTCGGGTACCCGACAGGTTTCCAAACTCAAATCTGGGAAATTCCCAATTTTAAAGTTGAGAAAAATGGTGGGTCAAAAAACGATCTTGAGGGGGTGGAAAAGAATTCGGGGCAGTCTGGGAATAGGCAGCGCTGGGAGCAGCTGGCCGGGCAGCGTGAAAAGGGCATGCAGCTCTCAGCAGGGTGAGAGGGCAGGGCAGGTGCAGGGCCTGGTGCTGGTCTCACTTTGGGGGGAGGAGGACGGTCTCATTAGGTCGGGGGTTGTGTGGTTGTGGGTCAGTCGCACTCTAGCAGGAGTCATGTGGTGCTGTCAAGGCACTGGGTCAGAGTCACACTAGGAGTGTCACCAAGTTGGGGGTCAGGGTGTGGGGGGGTCAGTCTCCCACTGGGAGGGTTTTTGGTTTGGGGGTCGGGGTGCAAGGGATCAGTCTCACACTGGGGGTGTCCCTGGGTTGGTGGTTGGGTTGTGGCAGTCAGTCTTGCACTGGGGTGTCCCTGGGTTGGAGGGTCGGGATATGGGGGTCAGTCTCCCACTAGGGTGTCCCTGGGTTGGAGATCAGGGTGCAGGTCGTCGGCTCACACTGGGGTGTCCCCAGGTTGAGGGTCATGGTGCAGGTGGTCGGCTCACACTGGGGTTTCCCCAGGTTGGGGGTTGGGTCATGGGGGTCAGTCTTGCCCTGGGTGTCCCTGGGTCATGGGGCTGGGGGATCAGGGCGGGTCCCATCCCCGGTGACTCCCAGCCCCCCAGCTGCGCTGCTGGTAACTTGTCTCCCTTCTCTCCTGCAGGGACAGGCTGCAGAGGCGCTGACGGAAATCCACCAGGCCGGGTACTGCTCCTTCTACGGCGAGTGCGGGCGGAACCCCGAGGTCAACGTGAGCCTGCTGTGGGCGCCGGTGCCCTGCCTGTCCAACACGCGGGCCCGGCTGCTCAAAGGTGCCACCCTCAGCAAGCTGAAGGAGGTGTGCCCCCGGCTGTACACAGGCGAGACTGCCACCTATGCCTGCTGCTCCTATAACCAGCTGGTGGCCCTGCAGCTCAGCCTGGCCATCTCCCAGGCCGTCCTGACCCGCTGCCCTGCCTGCTCCGAGAACTTCGCCAACATCTACTGCCAAAACATCTGCAGCCCCGACCAGAGCCTCTTCACCAACGTCACCCGCTTCTTCAACCGCACCACTGCCCTGGGCGTGCGCCAGGTGGGCGTGCTGGAGTACCAGTGCTTCTACAACCAGACCTTCGCCGACGAGTGCTATGACTCCTGCAAGGGCGTCCGGATCCCCGCCACCGGTGGCTATGCCATCGCTGCCATGTGCGGCAAGTACGGTGCCACCCTGTGCACCAGCCAGCGCTGGCTGGACTTCCAGGGGGACAGCAGCAACGGGCTGGCCCCACTGGAGATCGACTTCCAGCTGGTGCCCGCCAATGGCGTCGTCGGGGAGGGCATCGTGCCGCTCAACAGCAAGACATGGCGCTGTGGCACGGCCATCAGTGACGAGGGAGAGGCGTGCTCCTGCCTGGACTGTGCCGAGTCCTGCCCGCAGATCCCCACTCCCACGCTCCAGCCCCCACCCTTCAAGGTGGGCAGCCTAGACGGGATCTTGTTTGTGTGCTGTCTGCTCTTCTGCCTGCTCACCGTGCTCTTCGGGGCCTTCCTGACGTGGCGCTGCATCTCCAGGCCCAAACAGGCCGGCAGTGAGGGGCGGCAGCATCCGAGGGACCAGCCGAAGCGCTCGGAGAGGCTCAGCCAGGCCACCCACCGCATCCTGGGGGAGATGTTCAGGAGATGGGGCACCATGGTGGCTTCCCACCCGGTCTCGGTCATCTTGGTCTCAGCCGTGGTGGTGGTGGGGCTCTCCTGTGGGATGGTCTTTATCCAGCTCACTACGGACCCTGTGGAGCTCTGGTCCTCGCCTGACAGCCAAGCCCGGCAGGAGAAGGACTTCTACGACCAGAACTTCGGGCCCTTCTTCAGGACCAACCAGGTGATCCTCACGGCCAAGGGCCTCCCCAGCTACACCTACGACTCCCTCCTCCTGGGCAAGAAGAACTTCAGCGGGATCCTCTCCATGGCTGTCCTGCTGGACCTGCTGGAGCTGCAGACACGGCTGCAGGAGATCGAGGTCTGGTCGGAGAAGGACGGCAGGAATGTGACACTCAAGGACATCTGCTACGCCCCCCTGAACCCCAACAACGCCAGCGCCACTGACTGCTTCGTCAACAGCCTGGTGCAGTACTTCCAGAACAACCGCACCCGCCTGGAGATGACAGCCAGCCAGACTCAGGGGGGCCGGACGGGCATGGTGGACTGGAGAGACCACTTCCTCTACTGTGTCAAGTAAGTGCCAGGCCCCGGTGTGGGAGAACAGGTGGTGTGCACGCTTCCCATACAGCTCTGCCAATGCCCCATTCCTGATCCGCAGCCCTCCGCTCGTCCAGCCCTGGGCCCCCCCACAGCTCTCCCCTTTGGCTCGGGGGGTAAGAGTCAACACAGAAGGTTGTGGTTCCATACCCGCTAACGGTCTGTAGAGACTTGGATTTGACTGATGCCCCTTTATTCCCTGTGTCCCCCCCACATCTGTGGCCTATTCCTTCCAGAGCAGGACCAATCGCTTTCCACTCTGCTTCTCTCTTGCGTTTCCAAGCCGTTCTCGGTCTGCGCCGCTGCCTCTCGGCCTCAGGATTCCGGCCCAGCGCCTGCCTCATTCCCGGGCTCAGCTCTCCCCTCCACGCATTTCCTACCATCTCCATTTTCATGCCAGCATTTCCTGGCCCATCACTTTCCCTTTCATCCTCCCTGCAAGTTCTGGGCTTGGGAGCTTTGCTGGCTGTCTGCTAGTGTGGATTTGTCCTAGGCAGCTGGGCCCAGCACGTGGCGTTTGGTTTGGGTTGTGAATCATGTCTGGCTTCGCTATTCTGGCTTTAATGTCTCCATCTGGCTGCCTCTTGTGCTTACAGCGCTGCCAAGTTCTGCGAAGTGTCGGACGTCACAGTCAATCCAGTGACAGTTCGGTGTCAGGCTCTTCAGTGCCTCTCTCCTTTCCCAGTCCGTCCCCGGGAGGAAGCTCCCAGACATCTTAGTGTCATGGATCCCCGGGACTGGGGCTATGGCACAGTCTCTGGGAGGCTCCCTTCAGCGAGCCAGACCCTCGGCAGTCTCGCTATTCCTCCAGGACAAGCCCTGCAGCTTCACCGCCTCCTTAGGCCATCAGCCCCTGGCTTCCCACCGTGAGCTCCTCTCAGCAAGTCCCACCAAGGCAGCCCCTGAGGGAGACTGGGACGATCTCGGGGAGCAGCACATGCCCCTCCACTAGCCTCTGCAGGGACACCCAGTCGGCGCAGGCGCCCAGCTGGACACAGCACAGGGAGGCCTCGGGTAGCCCAGAGAAAAGAAAGATCCAGCCCCGTCCATCCTGGTTAGCCCAGAGCCCTCAGCCCCATCGCTCTGACCTGCCTTTGTCCCAAGTCAGGTGCCCCAGCTGTTTCCCACAGCCCACGTTTAGCTCCCCGAGCTGCAGCTCAGCCCCTGCGCGAAGCGGGCAGTGCTGCTCTCTGGGGCGTTGGTTGCTAGGTCTCCATGCCTGGGCAATCAGATTTGCCGTGCTCTTCTCCAGAGCTCCGCCGGGTACACCCCGGGGGACTCCTTCAGCGTGCCAGCCCCCCAGGGGTCCCCCTTTTCCTTCAGGGTGGGCCATGGCATCCCAGCCCTCCTGCTTCGCACCCGGAGCTCTGCCCAGTGAGCGAGGCCGAGCCAGACGCTGGGCAGAGCCTCGCGGGGCCCAGCGCAGCCTGTCCCAGCAGAGCAGGGTTGATTGGTCAGCTGGGTGCAGGCCGGGCTGAGCTCAGCACAGAGACGTGAAGGCTGAGACATGGCCCTGCTGGCCAAGCCGGTGCCCCCCAGCCACGCGGCCACGGGCGCCTGCCAGGCTCTGCCTCGCCGGCCTGTTGCCTGTCCCAGAAGCCGGCTCTGTATCCCCAGTCCAGCCCCCTCGGGCATTGTTCTCCAGCTGCCTCTGCTCAGCGTCCCTGGTGAGAGCTGGGGGAACCCATCCCTTGCCCCCTCCTACGTGCAGCTCTCTGCCTGGATTTCCCATAGATCTGGGTCAGCCTCGGCCACTCCCACCTCCCCAGCTCCTGCCCGGCCCCAAGGGCAGTCTTAACTCTTTCGCCCCCATGGGGTTGCCATGAAAAGTACAGGGGAAACTGAGTCACAGGTAGTCCTCACAAAAATACTGCCAAAAATTCCCACTTCCTCACAGGGTGGCTCTGGGCTCTGGGGGGCTCCCTGCTGGGATGTGTGCTGGGAGGCTCTGGATCTACACTGGGGGTCTCCCTGGAGTGCTGTGGGGGACTGGCAGTGGCTCAGCCCTGGGGTGGGGAGCTCCCTATGAGGCAGTAGCTCTGCCATGCTGGGTGCCCCCTGCAGAAAGGCTGGAGATGGGGATGGTTGGAGGGTGCCGGCCTTCCTCTCCTGCTGCCCCTGCCATGCCCACCGCCAGCTCCTCCCCTGTCACTGGCTTTCTCCATCTCTTCTCTCCACCCTCCCGCTTCGCAGTTCCCCTCCCCACCCTGCGGTCTGCCTCTAGCCCCCCTTCTCTCTGCCGCCACCCCAGGCCCATCCCTAGGGGAAGCTCCTGGGGCAGGCTGCAATTTGCAGAGCAGTGAGCATAGGCACAGTGCTGCAGAGCCAATGGGACCGTGGCATCCGGAGTCCCGGGGTGCTGGGGCCCTGCAGTGCCCCTGGTAGGCAGCCTGCTCTCACTCACTCCCTCTGCCTCCCCAGCTCGCCGCTTTCCTTCAAGGACATCACGAACCTGCAGCTGAGCTGCATCGCTGACTACGGCGTGCCTGTCTTCCCCTTCCTAGCTGTGGGTGGCTACACAGGTAAGGGGCACCAGTGCTAGGCAGGCACCCAGCTCCTTGGCTTCATGGGCAGCGACCGCCCACCTCCTCCACAGGGCTCACGGCTCCGTGGGGGAGGGGGGCACAAGGGAAGCATGTGGTGGGTTGGCCTGGCAGGTGTTGGCACAGCGCCCCAGCAGCCTGGCACCACGGCCAGGGGAAGAGTGACGGAGCGGCTGAAAGGTGGATAACCAGGCGTCTCTGGGGATGTTCAAAGGGAGCGTCTCCCCAGCGTGAGGGGCAGCTGGTGCACAGCTGCATTTGTTGGGCATGTACCAAGTGAGTGGTGCCAGCTGGCATGAATGGCAAAGCACAGCGGGGCTCGTCAGCGCAGGAGAGGCGATGGGCAGGGTGGGCACAGCCAGGCAGGACCTGGCAAGAGAAGACCAGCGGTGGGTGTCCGAGGCACCGGAGAAGGTGTGAGGCGAAGAGATGAGCAGCAGCATCCGAGTGGGGCAGGACTGCACACAGCGAGGGCATGGAGCAGCGGCAGTGCCAGCTGCTGAGGGGCCAAGGTCCAGCTCTGGGTGAGGACAGCCCGAACTGGAGAGACAGGCTGCAGAAGGAATGGGCAGGAGAGGGCTGAGCCTCACAGGCATCCCACTCTGGGGGCTGGATCAAGGGGGAGCTGGTGGTGGGGCTGGTGTGGGAAGCAGCAGGGAGCCATGGAGCCACTTGCCTGCATCTGGCCTGGTGGGACCGAGCACAGATTGTGCCAGTCCAGCCAGGGTGACTCTGGATCGTCGGCCCTGGGGGGGTCCCGGCATCTGGATGAGAAGCCCCCAGCCCCTGGCACATGTCTTAGCTGGTTCAGTGCCTCAGCCCAGTGCTGGGGGCACTGTGCTCCTGGAGGTGCCGTCTGGAAGAGGAGACCGGAACCAAGGCTCTGGCTGCTTGGGGCCATTGGAGATTCCAGGACTCTGCTAAGGACCCTGGCGTCCTAGCCAGTGCTCCAGGGACTTCAGCCTGCCCGCCTGACCTCCCTCCACCCTGTGGCAGTATCAGCTGGGTACAGAACTGTCACTTCCTGTCTTAAACGGTCAGCAGGCGTTGCAGTGTGGGGTTAGCCAGCTACCACACCGCTGCCTGTCAGTGATGTTGGAAGGCTCCTTGCCCCTCCCCCACTGATCCCAGGGGGCTGGTGTTTGGGACGTGGCCCTAAATCCTGAGCTGGAAGGTGCCCGGGTGGGGCAGGGTGGCAAAGTCTGGATATTTATGATCTCCCTTATCAGCCCAGCTCCTTTCCTGTGAGCCGGGTGCTGCTGTGGGCGGGGGCAGGAGGCTGAGTGCCAAGGGCTGGCGGGAGGAGGGGGATGTCCATGCCTGCCGGCTCTCAGTGCCCTCCCCCGCCAGGTGAAGATTATTCGGAGGCCCAGGCACTGATCCTCACCTTCTCGCTGAACAACAACCTGCGGAGCCAGGCAGGGTATGCCTGGGCTCTGCTGTGGGAGCAGCGCTTCCTGCAGGTGGTGCAGGAGTTCCAGCGGGCCCACACCCGCAACTACACCGTCGCCTACATGGCCGAGGTACTGGGGGTAGCGCCAGGCCCTGGCGTCACAGACACCCGGCTGGGGGCCAGGGCCTGGGGTGCCAACCCTGGACAATGGGGGCTCAAAGACCCCCCCCATCAGGAACTCTCTTATGGCTCAGGGCTGTTCAGGTCTGTTGGGGTCTCTGGAGCTGGGACAGGGTGCAGCGTGCCCCCCCCCAGCCTGGAGTATCCCCCAGCCCAGAGTGACCCCCACATCCTGTTGCCCCCTCTCCTTGCTCCATTAAAGGCCAAGGATGAGCCTCTGCTGCTGGCACAGTGGACAAGCTCTGGTTTGGGGGGCATATGCGCGGGTGATGGTGCTGGGCACAGGGCATTTCCTGATGCCAGATTGGGGCTGGGGGGAGAGGGGGGACAGCAGGAAGGGATGGGGGAGGAACGGCCACAGCCAGGGCAGGGGCAAACAGAGGGCACTTCAGGGTGCATGGGGGAAGCCCAGCCCTCTAGCTCCATAGGAGGCCCCAGGGCACAGCTCTTGGCTCCAGCGGGCACAGTTCCAGCCAGTGGCCATGGGAAGCAGGCGCTGCCCCTTCCCCCTGTGGCACTGCCTGTCTCTAACCCCCTGCCCCCCAGCGCTCCCTGGAGGATGAGATTAACCGCACCACAGCCGAGGACATCCCCATCTTCGCCATCAGCTACCTGGTGATCTTCCTCTACATCGCTCTGGCCCTGGGCGAGTACTCCAGCTGCAAGCGCATCCTGGTACGGGGGCAGCGGGGCTGGTGGGAGGCTTTGGGGCCAGCTTTGGGCCCATCGTGCCAGCTGGGAAGCAGGGGTCTGGGATGGGGCCCTGGCATGAGCCTGCGGTGAGGGCAGTGCCTGTCTGCTGGCCTGTGTCTCACTCCAGTCTCTAGTAGCCAAGCACCCCTGCGCCCACCCATCGCTGGCACGCCCTGGGGCTGAGCGGGCCCTGGAGAGGGGGCTGGCCGTTCCCTGCAGAGTAGGGGGCTGGGGCTGCCTGTGGGGGACTCTCGGTCTCTAGAGCTGGTTGGGTCCCTTTGCGCAGCTTGGAACGGACTCAACCAGCCGCCACAGAACGACCAGGGTCCACTGCATGCACCCCGCACCTCTGCACAGCCCCGGCTCCCCGGCCCCACAGCCCAGCGCTCCCTGGCTTTGCCACGCACAGCTCCAGCCCCATAGCCTGCCCTGAGCGCCAGGGGAGAGCGCCCCCCACTAACCCTGCAACCACCCCCTGGCACTGCCACTCAGAGCCACAGCCCTATAGCCTGCCCTGAGCGCCATGGGAGAGTGCCCCCTGCTGACCCCATAGCCAAGTGTCCCCTGGCACTGCCACACACAGCTACAGCCCCATAGCCTGCCCTGAGCACCAGGGCAGAACACCCCCTGCCGAGCCCCCCAGCCCGCTCCTTGCAACCCCATCCCCGCGTCACTCCCGAGAGGCCCTGCCCCCCACGGGTGCCAGTCGCCCTGACCTGCTGCGCTGCCCTCTGCAGGTGGACTCCAAGGTGACGCTGGGCCTGGGTGGGGTCCTGGTGGTGCTGGGGGCCGTGTTCTCCTCCATGGGCTTCTACGCCTACGTGGGGCTGCCCTCCTCCCTCGTCATCCTCGAGGTGGTGCCCTTCCTCGTGCTGGCTGTGGGCGCTGACAACATCTTCATCTTTGTGCTGGAGTACCAGGTGAGCTGGGGCACCCAGCCCCCCCCCCAGAACACCCAGCCCAGCCCCCCAGAATGCCCAGTCCTCCAGGGAATCCCTTCCATCCCCCACACCCCAGGGCAGTGCCCCCTCTTGGCACATCCTACTGGGCAGCATCCCATCGCTCCTGGGGCCCGCTGGGGATATCCCATCGGTCGTGGGCTGGGGTGTCCCACTGGGGCCCGGCTGAGGGGGCTGGGGTCAGGGACTGACCCTCATGAGCCTGGAGGTCAGAGGGGCCCTTCCCACAGCAGCGGGGGGGATGGGGATCGACCCTGTCTGGCTGTGGGAGCAGGTGATGAAAAGAAGAAATCCAGGCTGGGGCAGGTCCTGTTTGGGGGGCGGGGTCCACTGGCAGGACAGGTGGGAGGGGCAATAGGCAGGGGGTACGTCCCTACCAGGGCGGGGCAATTGGGGGGCATCACCCAGCCCCTTCCCTCACCCTGGCGGGTGCTTTGCAGAGGTCGGTGCGGGAGCCGGGCGAGCGGCGTGAGCAGCACGTCGGGCGGGTGCTGGGCACTGTGGCCCCCAGCATGCTGCTGTGCAGCTTCTCCGAGGCCACCTGCTTCTTCCTGGGTGAGTGCCCGTGGCGCAGGGTGGGGGGCCTGAGCTGGGGGAGGGCTGGGCCCAGGTGTGGGGCACCTGGGGGTGCCCAGCGCCATGGCTGCTTGTGCCCTTCCTGGTATGCCGCCGGGCCATGGCTGGGGCATCGGGACCCGTGCTGGGAAATGCTAGTCTGGCCAGGGTAGCTCCGGGTGCACACAGCGCCCCTCCCCCACACTCACGAACTGCTCCCCCCAGGCACAAAGACCCCCCCCGCTCATGAGCTCTCGTGCCCACAGGCTCCCTGACACGGATGCCCGCAGTTCGCACCTTCGCCCTCAATGCTGCCCTGGCTGTGCTCTTTGACTTCCTGCTCCAGATGTCCATGTTCGTGGCGCTGGTCTCCCTTGATGCCCGCAGGCAGGAGGTGAGGTGCCCCCTCCGCGGGGCATGGGGCTGGGGGGCAGGAGGGGAGGGGTGCCCACTGTGGGGCATGGGGCTGGGGGGCATAAGGGGAGGGCCATCTGCCATGGGGCACGGGGCTGGGGAGCAGGAGGGGAGGGGCACCCGCTGTGGGGCACAGGGCTGGAGGGCACAAGGGGAGGGCCATCTGCCGTGGGGCACGGGGCTGGGGGGGCAGGAGGGGAGGGGTGCCCGCCGGGGGGCTCGGGGCTGGAGGGCAGGAGGGGAGGGGCGCCCACCGTGGGACAGGGGGCTGGGGGACAGGAGGGGAGGGGCGCCCGCCGGGGGGCTCGGGGCTGGAGGGCAGGAGGGGAGGGGCGCCCACCGTGGGACAGGGGGCTGGGGGGCAGGAGGGGAGGGGTGCCCGCCGGGGGGCTCGGGGCTGGAGGGCAGGAGAGGAGGGGCGCCCACGGTGGGACAGGGGGCTGGGGGGCAGGAGGGGAGGGGCGCCCGCTGGGGGGCATGGGGAGGGAAGGGGCGGGGCCGTTCCCCGGCTGCACCGAGCAGGCAGATTTACGGGCAGGGCCGGGTGCCCCTTGGGCCGGGCCAGGTCTAGGGCTGCAGGGCTCCTGCGTCCAGGCCGCTGGCCGGACGGACGTGCCCTGGCTTCCCCGTCCTGGCAGGGCTGTGCCCTGCGCCCTCGTGCCGCTGACACCCCCTTTGCACCCAGGCCGCCTGCCTCGACCTCTGCTGCTGCCACCGCCTGAGCAAGCCGGGGTGCCCAGCGCGGAGTGAGGGGCTGCTGCGCCCCTTCGTGCGGCGCGTCTACACCCCCGCGCTGCTGAACGGCACCGTCAGGGCCCTGGTGGTGAGCGAGGGCCACGCGCAGGGGGCGGGGGGGGCCTGGATGCCAGGACGTGGTTGGGCCCTTGTGCTGGGGCTGGGGTGCCGTGTGGCAGGGAGAGGGCAGGGACTGGAGGCGGGGAAGGGGAGGGTGCTGGGGGGAGGGGCAGTGGGGGGAGGGGCAGTAGAGCTGTCCTCACCAGGGTGCCCCCTCCCCACCAGATGCTGCTTTTCCTGTTCATGTTCTGCGCCGGGATCTACCTGGCGCTGCAGGTGCCTGTGGGGCTGGACCAGGAGCTGGCGCTGCCCAAGGTGAGAACCCCCCCTCACCCCCCCACGTGCCCATTGTAGGTCCTGTGGGCCATGCGGCTCTCACAGGGCGCCTGGAGCCTGGGCTACAGGACCTGTCCAGGCGCTGCCTGGCCCTGATGCCCCTTGGCCAGTCGCACCCCACCCACCCATGTTGGCAGCTTCCCGGGAGCCCCAACAGGGCAGCTTTGTGTCACGGGGTCCCTGGGCCATGCTCTGGGACTGCTCCTTACAAAGCCAGGCAGGACTCTGGGGAGCCTCCTCTCGGGGAGCAGCCTGTCTCCAGGACACACAGCTCACCCGGCTCCACCTTCCTGAGTCTGACCCCAGAGCATTCAGCATCCTCTGCCCCGCCATGCGCTTCCCCCAGCGAGTCCTCTCAGGCGGGGTCCTGGGGAAGCCAGAGGGTCCTGCCCCCCAACTCCGCAGTCAGACGTGACTCTCAGCCAGCCAGTAAAACAGAAGGTTTATTAGACAACAGGAACAGGGTCTAACACAGAGCTTGTAGGTGCAGAGAACAGGACCCCTCAGCCGGGTCCATTTTGGGGGCAGTGAGCCAGACAACCACGGCTGCACTTTGCTCCTCATCCCCAGCCAGCCCCAAACTGAAACTCCCTCCAGCCCCTCCTCCTAGAATATCAGGGTTGGAAGGGACCCCAGAAGGTCATCTAGTCCAACCCCCTGCTCGAAGCAGGACCAATTCCCAGTTAAATCATCCCAGCCAGGGCTTTGTCAAGCCTGACCTTAAAAACCTCTAAGGAAGGAGATTCTACCACCTCCCTAGGTAACGCATTCCAGTGTTTCACCACCCTCTTAGTGAAAAAGTTTTTCCTAATATCCAACCTAAACCTCCCCCATTGCAACTTGAGACCATTACTCCTCGTTCTGTCATCTGCTACCATTGAGAACAGTCTAGAGCCATCCTCTTTGGAACCCCCTTTCAGGTAGTTGAAAGCAGCTATCAAATCCCCCCTCATTCTTCTCTTCTGCAGACTAAACAATCCCAGCTCCCTCAGCCTCTCCTCATAAGTCATGTGCTCTAGACCCCTAATCATTTTTGTTGCCCTTCGCTGGACTCTCTCCAATTTATCCACATCCTTCTTGTAGCGTGGGGCCCAAAACTGGACACAGTACTCCAGATGAGGCCTCACCAGTGTCGAATAGAGGGGAACGATCACGTCCCTCGATCTGCTCGCTATGCCCCTACTTATACATCCCAAAATGCCATTGGCCTTCTTGGCAACAAGGGCACACTGCTGACTCATATCCAGCTTCTCGTCCACTGTCACCCCTAGGTCCTTTTCCGCAGAACTGCTGCCTAGCCATTCGGTCCCTAGTCTGTAGCGGTGCATGGTATTCTTCCATCCTAAGTGCAGGACCCTGCACTTATCCTTATTGAACCTCATCAGATTTCTTTTGGCCCAATCCTCCAATTTGTCTAGGTCCCTCTGTATCCTATCCCTCCCCTCCAGCGTATCTACCACTCCTCCCAGTTTAGTATCATCCGCAAATTTGCTGAGAGTGCAATCCACACCATCCTCCAGATCATTTATGAAGATATTGAACAAAACCGGCCCCAGGACCGACCCCTGGGGCACTCCACTTGACACCGGCTGCCAACTAGACATGGAGCCATTGATCACTACCCGTTGAGCCCGACAATCTAGCCAGCTTTCTACCCACCTTATAGTGCATTCATCCAGCCCATACTTCCTTAACTTGCTGACAAGAATACTGTGGGAGACCGTGTCAAAAGCTTTGCTAAAGTCAAGAAACAATACATCCACTGCTTTCCCTTCATCCACAGAACCAGTAATCTCATCATAAAAGGCGATTAGATTAGTCAGGCATGACCTTCCCTTGGTGAATCCATGCTGACTGTTCCTGATCACTTTCCTCTCCTCTAAGTGCTTCAGGATTGATTCTTTGAGGACCTGCTCCATGATTTTTCCAGGGACTGAGGTGAGGCTGACTGGCCTGTAGTTCCCAGGATCCTCCTTCTTCCCTTTTTTAAAGATTGGCACTACATTAGCCTTTTTCCAGTCATCCGGGACTTCCCCCGTTCGCCACGAGTTTTCAAAGATAATGGCCAAGGGCTCTGCAATCACAGCCGCCAATTCCTTCGGCACTCTCGGATGCAACTCGTCCGGCCCCATGGACTTGTGCACGTCCAGCTTTTCTAAATAGTCCCTAACCACCTCTATCTCCACAGAGGGCTGGCCATCTCTTCCCCATTTTGTGATGCCCAGCGCAGCAGTCTGGGAGCTGACCTTGGGCTTTGTCCCTTTCCCAGGCCAGGAGGTCACCTGGTCTCTTTGTTCTCCAACCCCTTCAGTTGGTACCTTTGCAGGGGAGGGCCCAGGCCATCAGTTGCCAGGAGACAGGGTGTTGGCCATTCTCTGTGCAGACAGCATCACACCTGCCCTCTAGGGCTCTGCAACAATCGCACACCTTTATCCCACCACCTAGATACTTAAGAAATGCCTAGGGGAAACTGAGGCACCCAGACAGTATTCAGAGAAAACATTAAGAACGTTCCCACTTTGTCACACTCTGTCCTGCTCTGCCCAGGCCCTTCTGCCACCCTCATCACCAGGGTATCTGGGCACCTTCCAGCCGTGTGTGGCTCGCTTTCCCTTGGGGCATTGCCCTGTGCTGGGCTTCAAGGAGGCTGGCTGGAGACAGGCGCCTGGTGGGTTGGGCGGGGACTAGGGAGGTGTGGGGTGCCCCATAGCTCTGAAGTTGCTCCATCTCCCGCTCAAAGACACCAGCTTGCCCTGGGGCAGGAGATTCCTGGGGCTGCGAGCTCTGGGCCTGGCACCTCTGTGGGGGCCAGTCTGGGGGGTGCCTGGGAGGGCAGGCCATGCCCTGGCACCACCCTCTGTTCTGTGGAGCCAGTGGAGGGGGCGACATGCTAGCCACGGCTCGTGCCCAGGTCGGTGCCAGTGCGAGGCGGGGAGATGGCGGTGGGCAGTGCCATGGCTGGGTGGGGTGCAGTCTTCGAGCCAACCTAGCTGGCCCCTCCAGGTGGCAGGGGCAGGGAGCTGGCATGATGATTCCTGCGGTGTCTCCTCAGGACTCCTACTTGGTGCAATACTTCCAGTACCTGAACCAATACTTCATGGTGGGCCTCCCCACCTACTTCGTCACCACCAGCGGGTACAACTTCTCCACCGGGCCTGGCCTGAACGGCGTCTGCTCCAGTGCCGGCTGCGACAACAACTCCCTGACCCAGAAGATCCAGTACGCCACAGGCTTCCCCAACGTGTGAGTGCCCCTGGGACCGGGAAAAGGGCGCCCAGCCGTGGGTCCGCACACAGCTCTGCGGGGCCCTTGCTCCCACCCACAGCTCCTGCCCCCGGCTCTGCGGGGCCCTCGCTCCCACCCACAGCCCCTGCCCCCGGCTCTGCGGGGCCCTCACTCCGACCCACAGCCCCTGCCCCCGGCTCTGCTGGGCCCTCGCTCCGACCCACAGCCCCTGCCCCCCGGCTCTGCGGGGCCCTCGCTCCGACCCACAGCCCCATTCCACCCTGCCCCGGCACCCCTCTCCCCACCTCTGACAGGGCCCCTCGCTCCGCCCTACAGCCTCATTCCACCCCATCGCCCCATCTCTGCCAGGGCCCCTTGCTCTGCCCCAACACCCATGCCCCCAGTTCTGCCGCTACCCCTCACTCTGCCAGTACCCTCACCCCCAAGTCTTCTGGGCGCCCCACTGTGTTGATTTGTTCTGTTTGAACAAAGGCGGGCGCCTCTGATGGTTGCTTGGGACCTAAGTCATTATCTGAGCCGGGTCCCCCAGCCCACACCAGCGGCTGCCTCCTGTCCAGCTCTGTCCCTAGCCTGGCCTGGGTAGGCCCGTGGAGCCCTACAGCTGGGCCTGCAACCGCAGGCAGGGCCCCCACTAACCGGCCGCCCCTGCTCCTCGTGCAGATCCTACCTGGCCATCCCGGCTTCGTCCTGGGTGGATGACTTTATTGACTGGCTCCACCCTCTGTCGAGATGCTGCCGCATCAGCTCCAGCGACGGCCAGTTCTGCCCATCCACCAACAGTAGGTCTCGCCCGCGGGGCTGGGGGGGTTAACCTGACTGTGCTGCCCAGGGCTGGGCACGGAAAGGGATACCAGGACCCTGCTCCCCCGGCGGGTCTGGCACTGTGACCCCCCAGACAAGGGGGCAGGCGGTCACTGCAGAGAGAGGGGTCAGAGATGTGGGGGGGGGGCGCCCTGTGGGGCAGGGCAAGGCACGGCTCCTGCAGTCTGGGGAGAGGGAAGGCTGGAGAAGGGGGCTCACCCCGCAGCAAGACAGGACCGTCCCGGCACAGCCACACCTTGGACAGACGGGCCCTGTGCACCCCGATGGCATCTGGCTGCCACTGCTGAATGCCACGGCGAGGCGATTCCAGTGCTAGGGGCCGGGCAGAACCCCAGGGGTTTGGGGCAGGGCGGAAAAGCTGGATTTCCCCTCAGATCGCTGTGAGATCCCGGTGGGGGCAGGCTGGGGCAGCAAGTTAGTGGGGTCTGGCCAGTCCTGCAGGCACGCTGGAAAGCAGGTTTCAGCCAAAAGCGATTTTGCCAGCGCTTGCCAGACTCAGTGTGTGTTCAGTGTGTGTTGGGGGGCAGGAGTGGGGGGAAGGGGGTGGCTGGGAGGGGCGGGGGGGGGGGAGTTTGGCCAGAGTGGGGTGGCAAAGGGCACGGCTGGGTGCAAAGCTCATCCGGCACAAGCAGTGAAGGGCACAGCACACTGGTTTTCGATTCCGTGCGGCCTGTGGAACTCCCGGCCACTGGATCTCTGAGAGCTGAGCAGAGCCCTGCATTGACCTGGGCCGTGACTGCAGTTGGAGCTCCCTGGAGGGATAAAGCAGCAGCAGGGATCTGAGCCCTCCCATCCCTAGCCATGAGCTGGCCCCGGCCTGACAGGGTCTGGGAGAAACAGCTCCAAGGGGCCGGTGATTCCAGAACAGCCATGGGATGGGGGCTCTGGCACGTCCCTGGGACTGGCCCCGTGGGAGAGGAGACGGGTCTGGGCAGAGCCAGGTCTGATCCACCCGGGGGATTCCTCTGGGTGAGGAGAGCCCCCATGCCCACCCGCCCGTCATTCTCGCCCTGCGGCCCCCTCACCATCCTGGCCTCTCACCCCGCAGCCGCCACAAGCTGCCCTCTCAGCTGCATGAGGAACCTGAGCGAGGTCATTCGCCCCTCGGTGGA
The DNA here is from genome assembly GCF_015237465.2 of Chelonia mydas. Taxonomy (NCBI): domain Eukaryota; kingdom Metazoa; phylum Chordata; order Testudines; family Cheloniidae; genus Chelonia; species Chelonia mydas. The sequence continues at coordinate 15,432,254 of NC_057859.1, forward strand.
GCAATTCAACCACTTCCTGCCCTGGTTCCTGCATGACATGCCCAACCTCAACTGTCCCAAGGGGTAGGTGCTGGTGGGGGCAGGGCCGGGCGCTGGGACGGCGGCGGGGGCTGGAAACATGCCCTGCGGGCAGCGGGGCTGGGATTGAGGTGCAGCACATGCCCCACACAGCACCCCCTGCTGGCCAGGAGTGAGACAAGCACCCACACGTGCAGCACCCCCGACCGGCAAAGGGTCAGATAGACAGACACACAGTGCCCCCTGCTGGTGAGGGGTCAGGCAGACGGCGCCTCCTGCTGGCCAGGGGTGTCTCACACACACACAGAGTAACTGACTGTCACAGGCGCCTGCAGCTCTCGCCAGGCCCGTGGCTGTGCTGGGCGGGGCACAGCCTTCTGACAGGACCCATGGGCACTAGCCATTAGCGCTGGGCCAACCTACTGGGAAATATTTCCAACTGACCCCTCACTCTGCCTCCCCACCAGTTTGCCATTCTAGGGGCGTTCTGGGACCGGCTAGTAGCACCCCCAGCCCGTACCCCCAGCCCCACCTCTGTCCCCCAGCCTGGCTAGCAGTGTAGGACACACCCTGGCTGATGGGGCTGGACTCGGAGCCCCAGGCCGGCACCCTGGGGCCCAGCCCTGCCCCACACAGGGACCCCACATCTGCCCCGCTGGGGACCTCTCCAAGCACCCCCTTCCCCATAGTGGGCAGCTCGGGCTGTAGGCAGACTCAGGTGCGGGGAGGGCTTCCCATGGAGCGGAGGGGGGGTCACCCTGCCCCTCCCCGCTCTCACCTACCCCTCTCCTATCCCCACCCAGGGGGCTGGGTGCCTACGACACCGCTGTGAAGCTGGGCCCGGACGGCGAGATCCAGGGTAAGTACCAGCCGCGCTGGGGACACCCACGCATGGGGCAGGGGGAGACCCCCTCTGCAGTGAGATGGGTGGGGAGGGCCTGCCCCCTGGGGGCAACAGGACCACACTGCCCTCCCGCGCCACACAGCGCTGGGGGTCCAGCCCCACTGCCTGTCGCATGCCAGGGAAAGAGTGGGCACAAGGGGGCCCTGTGGGACCATACTGGGGGCAGGATCCGGCAGTGTGGGGAGGGGAGGAGGGTACAAGAAAAGCATAGGGGGGTTCCCAGGATATGGGGGAGGAGGGCACTGGGAGGGCATAGTGGAGGAGGGCGTCCCAGGATATAGGGGTGAGGGCATAGTGGGGGAGGGGGGTCCCAGGATCTGGGAGGAGCGGGACAGTGGGAGGGGTGGGGGTCCCAGGGGAGCTCTCCAAGCCAGGGGGCAGTAGTCTTACCCCCCCATCTCCCCCAGCCTCGCGGTTCATGGCCTACCACACGCCCCTCACTAACTCCCAGGAGTTCACGGCCGCGCTGAGGGCGGCGCGGGAACTGGCGACCAACATCACCCACTCCATGCGGCGGGTGCCGGGCACCGACCCCAGCTTCCGGGTCTTCCCCTACACGTGAGGGGGCAGATGGCACAGAGGGGTCGGGGGGGGCGCTCTGGGGGGTGTTTCCCATAAGGATGTTGCTGCCTTGTCCCATGAGGAGAAGGGGAAGGGGATGCCCATTGGGTCCCCTGTGGGGTGCAGCCTGGTTGGGCCCATGTCTAGAAGGATTGGGGCTGGGGCCAGTCCAGTGAGAGCAGGGGCAGAGGGGCAGCACAATGGGGCCATGTCCCTGAGGCAGGGAGGGTATTGTCCCAGGGGGCTGTCCAGGGGCCCATGTCCCAGGCACAGGGGGATGGGTCCCGGGGGGCCGTGGAAGGGACCCGTGTCCCAAGAGGGAGGCAGGGAAGGGTCCTGGGGGGGCTGTCCAGGGGCCCACATCCCAGGGGGAGGCAGAGGATGGTCCTAGGGGCCATCCAGGGGCCCATGTCCTGGGCAAGGTGGGGGTCCTGAGGGCAGTCTGGAGGGCCATGTCCCAGGCACAGCGGGATGGGTCCTGGGGGCCATCCCAGGAGGAGGTGGGTGGGGAACGGACCGTCCAGGGGCCTGTGTCCCGGGGGAAAGCAGGGGGGTCCCAGGGTGCCGTCCAAGGGGCCCTGTTCCAAGGGGGAGGCAGGGGAGGATCCAGGGGGGGACTGTCCAGAGGCCTGTGTCCCAGGTCGGAGGCAGGGGAGGGTCTCGGGGGGGCGCATTGCTGTCTCACGCCATGCCCGGCCCCCAGGGTCACCTACGTGTTCTACGAGCAGTACCTCACCATCGTCAGCGAGGGCCTCTTCAACCTGGCGCTCTGCCTGGTGCCCACCTTCGCCATCTGCTGTGTGCTGCTGGGCATGGACCTGCGTTCGGGCCTCATCAACCTGCTCACCATCGTCATGATCCTGGTGGACACCGTGGGTGCCATGACGCTCTGGGGCATCAGCTACAATGCCGTCTCCCTCATCAACCTGGTGACGGTGCGTGCTGACCCCGGGCACCCAGCCCCTGGCACCCGGCACCCAGCCTTGGGCACCCAGCCACCCAGCCTCCAGCCCTGGGCACCCGGCACCCAGCCTTGGACACCCAGCCACCCAGCCTCAAGCCCCGGCATCTAGCCTTGGGCACCCAGCATCCAGCATTGGGCACCCAGCACCCAGCCACCCAGCCTCCAGCCCCAGCATCTAGCCCCCGGCACCCAGCCCTGCACACACAGCCCTGGGCACACATTACCCAGCCTCCAGCCACCCGGCCTCCCGCCCCAGGCACCTGGCACCCAGACTCCAGTCCTGGGCACCCAGCCCTGGGAACCCAGCCTCTAGCCCCGGGCACCCAGCATCCAGCGTTGGGCACCCAGCACCCAGCCACCCAGCCTCCAGCCCTGCACACCCAGCCCTGGGCACACATTACCCAGCCTCCAGCCACCCGGCCTCCAGCCCCAGGCACCTGGCACCCAGCCTCCAGTCTCTGACACCCAGCCTCCAGGCCCTGGCACCCAGCCCTGATTCCCAGCCCCAGCTGTCTGGCACCCAGACCTGGACACTCAGCTTCCAGCCTCCATCCCCAGGAATCCAACCCCCAGTCCTGGCTGCCCGGCACCCAGCACCCAACCTCCAGTCCCAGGTGCCTGCTTCCCAGCATCCCCCCACCCTGCCCATGCTGCCATTCACAGGTGGCCACAGGACCCAGCCCTGGTAGGGGAGGGCATGGCTGTGATGTCCCGAAGCCCACTGCATGCTGGGACAGGACTTGGCGGGTGTGTGGGTCCTTGATTCAGTGCTGTATGGAGAGCCTGTTACCCAGCAGGCCCAGTGCCCCCTCGCTGCCCTCTGCCACTGTGCCCCATGGGGCAGGGTCTCTGATCCTGGGCATGGGGTATGGGTGCTGAGCGGGCTGCAGGTGCTGGGGGGCCATGGAGTTTGGGTGCTGTGGGCAGAGGGTGTGGGTGCTGGGGGGCGTTGTGAGCCTGCTGCAGCCCTGCCTGCCCCAGCCCCAGCACTGCTAACTCCCTGTGCCCCTTGCAGGCCGTGGGCATCTCGGTGGAGTTCGTGTCCCACCTGACCCGGGCCTTCGCTGTCAGCACCCAGCCCACCCGGCTGGAGAGGGCCAAGGAGGCCACCATCAACATGGGCAGCGCGGTGAGTGGGGGGCCGGAGGGCGAGGTGGGGGGTCGGGGCCGGCCAGCCCCGGGGAAGGAGGGCCTGTGAGGGGGTGGCCGGGGCCATCTCTGACCAACCCCCTTCCCTGCAGGTCTTTGCTGGCGTGGCCATGACCAACCTGCCGGGAATCGTGGTGCTGGCGTTCGCCAAGGCCCAGCTCATCCAGATCTTCTTCTTCCGCCTGAACCTGCTCATCACGCTGCTGGGCCTGCTGCATGGCCTGGTCTTCCTACCCGTGCTGCTCAGCTACTTCGGTGCCTACCGCCACGCTGCCCGCCTGCCCCCAGCGCCCTCCCCCCGGCCGCCACGCTGCCCGCCTGCCCCCAGCGCCCTCCCCCCGGCCGCCACGCTGCCCGCCTGCCCCCAGTGCCCTCCCCCCGGCCACCTGCGCTGCCCGCCTGCCCCCAGCGCCCTCCCCCCGGCCGCCACGCTGCCCGCCTGCCCCCAGTGCCCTCCCCCCGGCCGCCACGCTGCCCGCCTGCCCCCAGCGCCCTCCCCCCGGCCGCCACGCTGCCCGCCTGCCCCCAGCGCCCTCCCCCCGGCCGCCACGCTGCCCGCCTGCCCCCAGCGCCCTCCCCCCGGCCGCCACGCTGCCCGCCTGCCCCCAGCGCCCTTCCCCCGGCCGCCACGCTGCCCGCCTGCCCCCAGTGCCCTTCCCCCGGCCGCCACGCTGCCCGCCTGCCCCCAGCGCCCTTCCCCCAGCCACCTGCGCTGCCCGCCTGCCCCCAGCGCCCTCCCCCCGGCCGCCACGCAGCCCGCCTACCCCCAGCGCCCTCCCCCCGACCGCCACACTGCCCGGCTGCCCCCAGAGCCCTTCCCCCGGCCGCCACGCTGCCCGGCTGCCCCCAGCGCCCTCCCCCCGGCCGCCACACTGCCCGGCTGCCCCCAGAGCCCTTCCCCCGGCCGCCACGCTGCCCGGCTGCCCCCAGCGCCCTCCCCCCCGGCCGCCACGCTGCCCGCCTGCCCCCAGCGCCCTTCCCCCGGCCACCACGCTGCCCGCCTGCCCCCCAGCGCCCTTCCCCCCGGCCACCACGCTGCCCGCCTGCCCCCAGCGCCCTCCCCCCGGCCACCTGCGCTGCCCGCCTGCCCCCAGCGCCCTCCCCCCGGCCGCCACGCTGCCCGCCTGCCCCCAGCGCCCTCCCCCCGGCCGCCACGCTGCCCGCCTGCCCCCAGCGCCCTTCCCCCGGCCACCACGCTGCCCGCCTGCCCCCAGCGCCCTTCCCCCGGCCACCACGCTGCCCGCCTGCCCCCAGTGCCCTCCCCCCGGCCACCTGCGCTGCCCGCCTGCCCCCAGCACCCTCCCCCCGGCCGCCACGCTGCCCGCCTGCCCCCAGCGCCCTTCCCCCGGCCGCCACGCTGCCCGCCTGCCCCCAGTGCCCTCCCCCCGGCCGCCACGCTGCCCGCCTGCCCCCAGCGCCCTTCCCCCAGCCACCTGCGCTGCCCGCCTGCCCCCAGCGCCCTCCCCCCGGCCGCCACGCAGCCCGCCTACCCCCAGCGCCCTCCCCCCGACCGCCACACTGCCCGGCTGCCCCCAGAGCCCTTCCCCCGGCCGCCACGCTGCCCGGCTGCCCCCAGCGCCCTCCCCCCGACCGCCACACTGCCCGGCTGCCCCCAGAGCCCTTCCCCCGGCCGCCACGCTGCCCGCCTGCCCCCAGAGCCCTTCCCCCGGCCGCCACGCTGCCCGCCTGCCCCCAGCGCCCTCCCCCCGGCCGCCACGCTGCCCGCCTGCCCCCAGTACTCACCCCAGCCACCTGCGCTGCCCGCCTGCCCCCAGCGCCCTTCCCCCAGCCACCTGCGCTGCCCGGCTGCCCCCAGCGCCCTCCCCCCGGCCACCACGCTGCCCGCCTGCCCCCAGCGCCCTCCCCCCGGCCGCCACGCTGCCCGCCTGCCCCCAGTACTCACCCAGCCACCTGCGCTGCCCGCCTGCCCCCAGTACTCACCCCAGCCGCCACGCTGGCTGCCTGCCACCAGTACTCACCCCAGCCACCTGCGCTGCCCGCCTGCCCCCAGCGCCCTTCCCCCGGCCGCCACGCTGCCCGCCTGGCCCCAGTACTCACCCCAGCCACCTGCGCTGCCCGCCTGCCCCCAGCGCCCTTCCCCCGGCCGCCACGCTGCCCGCCTGCCCCCAGTACTCACCCCAGCCACCTGCGCTGCCCGCCTGCCCCCAGCGCCCTTCCCCCGGCCGCCACGCTGCCCGGCTGCCCCCAGTACTCACCCCAGCCACCTGCGCTGCCCGCCTGCCCCCAGTGCCCTTCCCCCGGCCGCCACGCTGCCCGGCTGCCCCCAGCGCCCTTCCCCCAGCCGCCGCGCTGCCCAGCTGCCCCCAGCGCCCTCCCCCCGGCCGCCACGCTGCCCGGCTGCCCCCAGCACCCTGCCCCCGGCCACCCGCGCTGCCTGCCTGCCCCCAGCACCCTCCCTCCGGCAACCACGCTGCCCGCCTGCCCCCAGTGTTCGTCCCGGCCACCTGCACTGCCCGTCTGCCCCCAGCACCCTCCCCCCGGCCGCCGTGCTGCCCGCCTGCCCCCAGTACTTCCCCCGGCCGCCGCACTGCCCGGCTGCCCCCAGCGCCCTCCCCCCGGCCGCCGCACTGCCCGGCTGCCCCCAGCGCCCTCCCCCCGGCCGCCGCACTGCCCGGCTGCCCCCAACACCCCCCCCAGCCACCCGCGCTGCCCACCTGCCCCGCAGCGCCCTCCCCCCAGCCGCTGCGCTGCCCGGCTGCCCCCAGCGCCTGCCCACGCTGCCCGCCTGTTCCCGGTGCTTGTCCCGGCCGCCGCGCTGCCCGCCTGCCCCCAGTACTCACCCCGGCCTCCTGCGCTGGCCACCTGCCCCCAGCGCCCTCCCTCCGGCAACTGCGCTGCCCGCCTGCCCCCAGTGTTCATCCCGGCCGCCAGCACTGCCCGCCTGCCCCCAGCGCCCTCCCCCCAGCCACCGCGCTGCCCATCTGCCCCCACTGCTCATACAGTATCGCACCCGTCCTGCCTTCCCCAGTGCCCCATCCACCCCGTGCTGCCCACCAGCACCCAACCCAGCCGCCCTGCACTATCTGCTTCCCCCACAGCATCCCACTCACCCCGCGCTTCCCACTTGCCCCACAGTGCCTGCCCCACTACCTGCGATGTCCACCTGTTCAACACCCAGGGCTCCTGCTCCAGAGGTCGGAGCTGGGGGGAAGGAGGCAGGGCACAGGGGCACCATGGTTGGCACAGGGGGAGCTGCCTGTAGTAGCCCTAGCCATGGCGTCTGCCATCCCACCCAGCTCTAACCTGCCCCTCCTGTACCCTAGGGCCCAGTGCCAGCCCCGCCACAGCCCTGGCCAAGGCCCCACAGCCGGAGCCGGAGAAGAGGAATCCTGATGGCAGCCTGACCGTGAGGAACCCCAGCTTCCAGGACAAGGAAGAGCAGCACAAGGGCCAGGGGCCAGAGGACCCCCCTATGGCCTCCCACCGCCTCTGAGGGGCAGAACCAGGGGGCACCGAGCTGCTGCTACAGCCAGGGGGGTCACTCCTCTCTGACTCAATGTGGGTCAGGGGGTTCTGCTGCTGGATAGCCCCCAACCCTTTGAATCTTCACATCTCCCCACCTCCACCACCACCGCCTTGGAGGGGCCAGGCCAGCGGCTCAGGGTTGGGGGGATGGGAACCCCACATAGCGTGGGGCGCTCTCCCCACGCACTCAGTGCCTGCCCCAGGGCAGAGCCAGGGGGTGTTTTCAGGGAGTGTGGTGGGGGCTCCCCACCTTCAGCACTGACCTCAAAGCCCTAGCTCAGCGCTAGGGGGCGCTCACGCCTCACACTCAGTGCTGCCCCAGCGAGACACCCCGTCACTCGGGCCCCTGTGGGGGCTCATGCACTTTCCTTGCCCAGTGAGTTGTCAGCCCCTAGGACGGGCCGAGCTGGGGGGCCTGCATGTCTCTGATCCCCGGAAGTCTGGTGGCTCTGATTTGCTGTGTTTAATTCCAGGCAGATTCTGGCCCTGGGGCCGGATGGAACCCGCCTCTCAGTGTTTACAAGACAATTTCCTACCTGAATTATATTTAAACCTTGCTCTCACCCTTCTGCCTTTGTCTGCGTTTAACCTTGCAAACGGGAATCCTGGGGCAGGGTTCCTCCGTCTCCACCCCACACTGGGGCGTTGGGGCAGCTGCTGCACGGCGGCTGTGCTCCCCCACAGAGGCAGCTGCATTTCAGTGTAAAGGATTCCTGCCTTTGCTAAGCACTTGGGGATGAAATTGTTTCATTGACTCTTGAGCCAGAAGGGCCCCTGTTCAGCACAGGCCAGTAATTTTCACCCAGTCTAAGCCCAGACCAGGAGAGATGGAGGGGCACCCATGCCTGAGGCCCCTGAGAGGGCAGGAACTTAACCAGGTGCAACATGCCCAGATGATGCCAGCAGGCGATCTGCTCCCCCCAACTGCAGGGGAAGGCGATACTCCCCCCCATCACCCCTCCAGGTCCCTGCCAGTCTGACCTGGGGGAAAGGCACACTCGCTGGGCATCTAGGACAGATTCTCTGTGCCACCTCCAAACACGTGCACCGCACCCCCTCTCCCACAGTGTCCTGGCTCCACCGTGGGCAAGCTCTGATGGGTCTGACCAGTTGGGCACTGGGAGAAAGATTCCTTCCTGACCCCTACAGGTGATCAACTGCAGCCCTGAAGCATGCGGTTGGATTACTGTTGTTATCTTGGTGCAAGGCATTCTGCATGTGTTGAGGGCCACGACAGAGGGCAACGGCCAGGGAGACTCAGCTTCGCAGACTCCAGGGCCAGAAGGGACCCCCGCAGCCCGACCCATGGGCTGTAAAGGTCCTCTGAGGATTCGGCTTACAGCCTAGCCCTTAAAAAGTGATCGGCTCAAGATGTTGAGACTCCAAGCCATGGCGATTCCAGCACCTCCTCACTGCGCTGTCCTGATGTTTAACCGTCACTGCTGGGAGTTTGTCCCGCTTCCAGTCACGAGTTGGGAATGCCCCAGCCGCTCTCAGACCTTCGTCCACGTGGCAGGACCTTGGCACGATGCCCCATCACCTCTCGGCCTCCTCATCCATAGGCCGATTCAGTCACACTCCATGGTGATTGTTGGGACACACTCCAGTATCTCCCCACCCTTCCTGGGGTGCGGACCCCAGCACTGGACCCGGGATTCCTGTAATGGTCTCGCTAGGGCTGTGTCCTGCGGGAAGCTCGTGGCCTTCGACAGGCCGTTCTCCTTTGGGTCTCCTCAGGATCTCCGGGGCCCAGTTAGCCGCAGCCTTGCATCGAGCACTCATTAGCCACAACCCGCATGTCCTTGTCTGAGCCCCTGCTCACCAGGGCGCCGTCTCCCAGCCCGCAGGGAAAACCCGGGGTCTGGGTTCCCTGTGGCCTCGGGCTGCATTCAGACGCTGCTGGTCCGAGGGCGCGGCAGGTCTCTCTGTTGCAGGAACCCGGCCCGCCGGGACAACACCCACCCCAGCCTCCCACTCGCCTGCCAACTGTGCCCGCAAAGATCTGAGCCTCCACTAGGGCGGGGGTGGCGGGGGGGTAATTAAACAGCTTTGGCCCAAGGACCGAGCCCCGGAGGACCCTGCTAGAAGCATCCCCCCCAGCTGATAGCTCCCCATAACAATGCCCCAGTGCGATCCGTGAGCCAGGTTTTCTCCATCCCCCGCAGGTCCTGTGTGGTCCATGCAATGTGGGTCCTTACAGATCGGCCCCCCGGCAGTGCCAGCCTGTTACCAGTGAGGGCCTGGAGCAGTGACTTTATTTCCCTCTGGCCGTGCTGCAGCCAGGCAGCCCCGAGTGGACCCAGGAGCCGTGGCTCCCCGCGCCCCCTGCTCTAACCATGAGACCCCACTCGCCTCCCTGAGCTGGGGATAGAACCCAGGAGTCCTGACTCCTAACCCTCCCCCACCACACACATAGGCAGAGCTGGCTCACTTGTAAATCAGAGAGGGCAGGATTCCACCCCCCCTTCAGTATTGGCTCTGCGGTGCCCTATGCCCTGCCCCCGTTGCTCCCCTGCCCGGCCTGCTCCCACCATTAAGCTGGACCCTCCAGCCCCAGGTTTCTAAGGTGTGCCTCTGTGCTCCAGGGCAGGCCAGCTGGGTGGGTGCAGGGCCCTGGGCCATTCACATGCTGATCACCCAGGGGCAGCGCTACCTGCCCACAGGCTCCCCTGCCCTGCTCTCGGGGGTCCTGCCAGGTAGGGGGCAGGGTAGGGGTCAGGCCCATGGCCCAGCCAGCCTCTCTGCTGCAGGGGGTGGCATAGCAGGAGATGGGCCCCGTACCCTGACCATGGGGGTTGCCCAGTTTGCGGAGGCAATGGGGAAATCCTACCCCCCATGTGGATCCAGCTGCCCCCCAAAGCGACCCTTATCCCTGCCCTGCTCTCGCTGCAGGTCCCTCTTACCCATGCTGAGCCAGGGCCCCAGGGTGTGGGTGGGGTGCCCCATCCCCAGCCAAGGTGGCACTCACACAAAGCATTGAGCCTGGCCGCAGCCCCTTGGAGAACTAATCAGCCACACACTGCAGCCCTGACTCACAGAAATCTCGGAGCCCCACACGGGCATGGTCCTTACCGAGTTTGGCAAAGCCCAGAGCCTGTTTCCCAGCCCTGCGAGCGGGTTGGACCTGTGGCAATGCTCCCTGGGGCAGGGCCCAGCAGTGACCCACTCCAGCCCCACTGCAAATGGAGTGGCAGCCAGTCTGGCCCCTGCATGGGGCTATGGAGGGCACCTGCCCTCAGCTGGTTATGTTTGCCCACCCAGGCTGACAGACACGGACACTCCCATCTGAGACCTAGACAGGCTTTCTGCGCCCATCACCCTGGTATCAGGGCCTGGGTACAGAACTGGACACAGCAATCCATGCACCGATCACCTCCAGGCTCAACAACTGCTCCCAGGAACCAGCCCCAAGAACTCCCCGGCGCCACCCCACTGGGCACGTTCTGCCCTGCTATTCCCCGGGCCCGTGGACAGGTCCCATGTTTCCGAGACATGTCTCCCTGTGAGCTCCTGCTGCAGCCACGAGGCACCGGGACGACATTGGGCTGGACGCCGGAACTCACTCCCAGAGGAGATCAGAGCCCCTGGGTCTGAGCACGTGCCCTGCTAACCGCAGCCTGCATGGCCCTGGTTTGGGGTTCTGTTCCTAGAACCCCCAGAAACCAGCCAGCTCTTCCCTGGCAGGCGGGCAAGGGGCAGCGCGAGGGGGCAAGATGCTGCAAAACAGCCCCCAAAGCTGTAAACCTGCAGGCAAGGGATGCTGAGACACATACCCCAACGTGCCACAACGGAGCCCTGATCTCAGTCGTCTCCGTCTGGCTGGTTTGGTTTGCCTTGGTGTGCAAAGGAATCCCAGCCTTGGGCTGTAACTGCCCTGCTCTAAGCAATTTGTCCTGAATTGATACTCTCAGAAGTGTCCCACCAAGGGCAGCATCGTTACAGTGGCATAGTCCGGCTAGGATCCACAGAACCAGGTCAATTAAGCTTTGGATCAGAACCCCACGCTACCCAAATTTGAATTTTGGTATTGAGAGTTTTGCTGGTTAAAGATCAGTGACCACGAGCCAGAAAGCAGCAACAGAAGCAATGAAACTGCAAGCCTTGAGAGACGGCCTGCAGTTTGAGCATGAACAAAAACTGGCAGAAATTCGAATGAGAGAGAAGCAAGCCTAGGCCCAGCTGGAGAAAGAAGCTGATGAAAGAAAGAAGGAGGCTGATGAGAGAGAGGAAAGGGCTCGTAGGGAGCATATTAAGCTGCTGGCTGCTGAGGAGGGGTTCCCCAAACATGACAAGAAACTGCCAGACTTCAGCTCCAAGTCAAAAAAGCAAGGGAAGAACAGCAGAAACTGTATCATCTTGGAAGTCCAGTTTATAGCAATGTTGGTATGTTGTATAACTCTGAGCAGTTGTCTGGGTGTAACCAAACGTACCCCAACACTGCCACCTTTTATGTAAATGCTGTTACTGTGAGTTCAGTAGAGGGTGGCCCCATAAATTGTGCCAATGCTCTGTATGGGAGTGGTAATGGAAAATTCATAGAGAGTGTAAAAATCAATGGTAAAAGCTGTTTAGGGCAAATTATAGCTTCTAACATCACTCTTGTTAAAGTAGATCTTGTCAAAGAGAAAGATTACTTACCAAATCAGAGTGTAAATGTTTTCGTCCTCTATGAGTTTACTGGTTTCAGAGTAGCAGCCGTGTTAGTCTGTACCCGTAAAAAGAAAAGGAGGACTTGTGGCACCTTAGAGACTAACCAATTTCTTTGAGCATAAGCTTTCATGAGCTACAGCATTTCCAGCACTTTACAAGAACAGTAGGGGGGGAATAAACATGGGGAAATAGTTTTACTTTGTGTAATGACCCATCCACTCCCATTCTATTTTCAAGCCTAAATTAATTGTATCCAGTTTGCAAATTAATTCCAATTCAGCAGTCTCTCGTTGGAGTCTGTTTTGGAAGTTTTTTTTGTTGAAGAATTGCCACTTTTAGTTCTGTAATCGAGTGACCAAAGAGATTGAAGTGTTCTCTGACTGGTTTTTGAATGTTATGATTCCTGATGTCAGATTTGTGTCCATTTATTCTTTTACGTAGAGAGTGTCCAGTTTGGCCAATGTACATGGCAGAGGGGCATTGCTGGCATGTGATGGCATATATCACATTGGTGGATGTGCAGGTGAACGAGCCTCTGATCGTGTGGCTGATGTTATTAGGCCCTGTGATGGTGTCCCCTGAATAGATATGTGAACACAGTTGGCAACGGGCTGTGTTGCAAGGATAGGTTCCTGGGTTAGTGGTTCTGTTGTGTGGCGTGTGGTTGCTGGTGAGTATTTGCTTCAGGTTGGGGGGCTGTCTGTAGGGAAGGACTGGCCTGTCTCCCAAGATCTGTGAGAGTGATGGGTTCAGGATAGGTTGTAGATCTTTGATGATGAGCTGGAGAGGTTTTAGTTGGGGGCTGAAGGTGACGGCTAGCGGTGTTCTGTTATTTTCTTTGTTGGGCCTGTCCTGTAGTCGGTAACTTCTGGGAACTCTTCTGGCTCTGTCAATCTGTTTCTTCACTTCCGCAGGTGGGTATTGTACTTGTAAGAACGCTTGATAGAGATCTTGTAGGTGTTTGTCTCTGTCTGAGGGGTTGGAGCAAATGCGGTTGTATCGAAGAGCTTGGCTGTAGACAATGGATTGTGTGGTGTGGTCTGGGTGAAAGGTGGAGGCAGGTAGATAGGCATAGCGGTCGGTAGGTTTCCGGTATAGGGTGGTGTCTGTTTATGTGACCATCGCATATTAGCACCGTAGTGTCCAGGAAGTGGATCTCTTGTGTGGACTGGTCCAGGCTGAGGTTGATGGTGGGATGCATCCAGTTAGTGTCTTAGGGCTTGGCTACACTTGCGAGGTAGAGTGCATTAAAGCAGCCCCAGGCACCCTAGCTCAATCCCCGTCCACACTGGCAAGGCAAGTAGAGCGCTCTGACTCCACGGCTAGAGCGCTCCCGGTGCTCCACCTCGGCGAGTGGAATAACGTTTGCTGCGCCCCTGCTGGAGCGCCGCGGCGCCAGCGTGGACGCCCTGGTCCGTTAGTGCGCTCGGATCGGCCTCCAGAAGTGTCCCACAATGCCTGTGCTAGCCACTCTGGTCATCACTTTGAACTCTACTGCCCTGCCCTCAGGTGACCAACCGTCAGACACGCCCTTTAAATTCTCTGGGAATTTTGAAAATCCCCTTCCTGTTTGCTCAGCCAGGCGTGGAGTGCTCTTGGTGAATCTTTCCAGGTGACCATGCCTCCACGCGCCAGGCGATCCCCCAGTATGGAGCAATGGCGAGGTGCTGGACCTCATCAGTGTTTGGGGGGAGGAAGCTGTCCAGTCCCAGCTGAGCTCCAGCTGTAGGAATTACAATACCTTCGGGCAGATATCAAGGGACATGATGGAAAGGGGCCATGAGCGGGATACACTGCAGTGCAGGGTTAAAGTAAAGGAGCTGTGGAATGCCTACAGCAAAGCCCGCGAGGAAAACAGCCGCTCCGGTGCTGCCCCCGCAACCTGCCGTTTCTACAAAGAGCTGGACGCGACACTTGGGGCCGATCCCACCTCCACTCCGAGTACCACTATGGACACTTCACAGCCCAGTTCAATAAGGCGGGAGGAGGAGGAGGAGCAGAAAAGTGGGAGTGAGGGTGCTGAGGTGGAGGAAGACACCCCGGAATCCCTAGATTCACGCAGTCAGGAGCCAGGAGGAAGGTAGCCAGTCGTGGCAGCCAGTGCTGGGGGAAGGACAAACACCAGAGGAGGTTCCCGGTAAGCGGCTTTTATTTTGGGAAGGAAGTTATTCGGTGCAGGCTCTTGGGGCGAGGAGAGTTAGGGCTGAATGCATGCCTAGATGCGGAATAGGGCGTTGACGTGCTCTCTCACATCACGGTAATCGGCCTCAGTGATCTCTTCAAAGGTCTCATCCAGAACTTGGGCAATGCACTTGCGCAGGTTTCTCGGGAGAGCCACTGTGTTCCTTTGTGGGGAGGGATAGCTCAGTGGTTTGAGCATTGGCCTGCTAAACCCAGGGATGTGAGTTCAATCCTTGAGGGGGCCATTTAGGGATCTGGGGCAAAAATTGGGGATTGGTCCTGCTTCAAGCAGGGGGTTGGACTAGATGACCTCCTGAGGTCCCTTCCAACCCTAATCTTCTATGATTCTATGATTGTCCCAGTAAGGCTAATTTATCCACACCACTGTGCCGTGAGGGGCAGGGGGGACCATTGCTGCACACAGGCAAGGCTGCAGCAGAAGACCCTCCCTTGCTTCCCAGATCACCCTCAGCAGCGAGATATCTTCCAGGATGAACTCCTGTGGAAAATAGGGGGCCAGTGTTCAGTATAGGGGTCCCCTGCCACTGTTGGCTCTCCCCAAGGCACAGAAACCCAGAGGACAGTACGGCCGTGAAACAATCAGTCACGCTCGCTCCTGTGCTTTCTCACCATTTTGGGGCTCCCAGGGGTTATGTGTGCTCGCTTTGGGATGCTATTGTGTAGACTGTGCTTGCCCTTAAGTACGGGGGAATCATTGCTCTATCTGGTGTGAACAATGCTGCCTCTGTTAAGTGTTGCATTTTGCCTTTACAGATGCAACCTTGAGATCTCAGCTGTCCGTGTTATCACCGGCCAAAAAACTTCAATGAATTAGGAAGAGGCCACGTAAAAGCAAAGAAGACATGCTGCATGAAGTCATGCAGCAGTCCCTTAACGAGAATCGAAAAGTGCAGAAGTGGCGGGAGAGTGAAAGGAGCATCAGCCAGCAGAATGAGGGGCGCCGGCACAAATGCACAGTGCTCTGGCAGCAAAGCACGGATCGGCTGATAAGCATCTTGGAGCGCCAAGCGGACTCGATCCAGGCACTCGTAGCTGTGCAGGCGGAGCATGACCATGCCCACCCTCCCCTGCAGCCCTTGTCCCAAAACTCATTCCCTTGTGCCCCCATGTCACCTCCAACCCACTTTCCCCAACATCTGGGTTCTTACTGCCATCAGCTGTCTCCAACACCTGTAGCTTCACCACCCAGCCCTGAAAACTATGACCCTTACCCTCTGCACTCAACCCCCATCACCATGCAGTATAGCCACCCTGAACTGCAGCACTCATTGCACAGCACTCCAAACAGGAAGGCTGAGTATGATAACGGGACATACGCAAATCTGTGATTGTACTGTTCCCCACCCCACCCCCTTGCCCTTTCTGTTTCCCCAAGCAGTTGTGTTTCTTTTCAATAAATTAATTTTATTTTCAGTGAATGGATTTTTTGGCTTTGAAAATACTCTTTATTATTTATTGCGTAAAGTAAAAAATACCTTAGCCCAGAAAAGCAACAGGCACTGCAAGTCAGCGTAGCAAACACAGATTCCTACTAACATTGGAACCACTGCACTTCACTCCTGTGCAGGGCACCAGACACTAC
The DNA here is from genome assembly GCF_015237465.2 of Chelonia mydas. Classification (NCBI taxonomy): domain Eukaryota; kingdom Metazoa; phylum Chordata; order Testudines; family Cheloniidae; genus Chelonia; species Chelonia mydas. Next base: position 15,447,770 of record NC_057859.1, read on the forward strand.
TGGTGGCTTTCAGCCTCAAATTGGTCCCTCAAGACATCCCTAATCCTTGCAGCCCCACGCTGGGCCCCTCTAATAGCCCTGCTCTCTGGCTGTTCAAATTCAGCCTCCAGGTGTTGAAATTCCAAGGTCCATGCCTGAGTGAATCTTTCACCCTTCCCTTCACAAATGTTATGGAGGGTACAGCATGCGGATATAACTGTGGGGATGCTCTCATTGGCCAGGTCCAGCTTCCCATACAGACAGCACCAGCGGCCCTTTAAACAGCCAAAAGCACACTCCACAGTCATTCTGCACCAGCTCAGCCTGTTGTTGAACCGCTCCTTACTGTCAAGGCTCCCTGTGTAGGGTTTCATGAGCCACGGCATTAAAGGATAAGCGGGATCTCCAAGGATCACAATGGGCATTTCAACTTCCCCTACGGTGATCTTCTGGTCTGGGAAAAAAGTCCTGGCTTGCAGCTTCCTGAACAGGCCAGTGTTCCAAAAGATGCATGCGTCATGCACCTTTCTAGACCAGCCTGCGTTAATGTCAATGAAACGCCCACAGTGGTCCACAAGCACCTGAAGAACCATAGAGAAATATCCCCTCTGATTTATATACTCGGCGGCTAGGTGGGCTGGTGCCAGAATTGGAATGTGCGTCCCATCTATCACCCCTCAGCAGTTAGGGAAACCCATTTGTGCAAAACTGGGCACAATGTCATGCACGTTACCCAGAGTCATGGTTTTTCTGAGCAGGATGCGAATAACGGCCCTGCAAACTTGCATCAACACGATTCCAACAGTCGACTTTCCCAATCCAAACTGGTTAGTGACCAATCAGTAGCTGTCTGGAGTTGCCAGATTTCAATAGTCACCCACTTCTCCACTGGCAGGGCAGCTCTCGATCTCGTGTCCTTGCGCCGCAGGGTGGGGGTGAGCTCAGCACACAGTCCCATGAAAGTGGCTTTTCTCATCTGAAAGTTCTGCAGCCACTGCTCATCATCCCAGACTTGCCTGACGATGTGATCCCACCACACAGTGCGTGTTTCCCGAGCCCAAAAGTGGCGTTCCACTGTGGTGAGCATGTCCGTGAATGTCACAAGCAATTTCATGTTGTATGCATTATGCGAGTCGACATCGTCAGACTCCTCACTGTCAGTTTGTAGCTTAAGGAGTAACTCGACTGCAATTCGTGACATGCTGGCGAGACCCATCAGCATATTCCTCAGCAGTTCGGGCTCCATTCCTGCAGACCGAAAGGGAAGACAGCGCGCGCAGTACAAAAAATGTTGAAAGATGGCACCAAGTGTGGATGGAATCACAGGGATTGCTGGGATGTGAAGCGATGCATCACGGGGCATTGGGACAGGACCCAGAATGCCCCGCCCCCTTCCCACAAGCCACAGCGCCAGAATAGGAAGAGCTGCTCTGTGGGATAGCTGCCCATAATGCACCACTCCCATGCCGCTGCAAGTGCCGCAAATGTGGCCAAGCCAGTGCACTTGTTGCTGTCAGTGTGAACACACGGCAGCGCTTTCCCTGCTGGGGTCTCCGAGGGCTCAAAAGGTTTAACTCAAAGCGCTCGACATCTGCAAATGTAGCCATGCCCTTAGCAAAATCCCAGAGCCCAGACAATTCTGGTGCTTGTATTTGACTTATTGCTAATGTGTCACTGGGAAAGTTTGGAGCAACTCTGGCTGATCCGGGTAAGATCCTAGCCAGGGCACAAGGAGAGCAGAAAGGTGATGTGATTGTGTTACCTGCTGACAGTCTTTAGAGCAGGGGTGGGCAAACTTTTTGGCCTGAGGGCCACATTGGGGTTCCAAAACTGTATGGAGGACCAGGTATGGAAGGCTGTGCCTCCCCAAACCCTAACCCTATCCGCCCCCTCCCACGTCCCGCCCCCTGACTGCCCCCCTCAGAACCCCCAACCCATCCAACGCCCCTACTTCTTGTCCCCTGACCGCCCCCTGGGACCCCACCCCCTATCCAACCCCCCCGCTACTGACTACCCTGACCCCTATCCACACCCCCACCCCCTGACAGGCCCCCGGGACCCCACCCCCTACCCAACCCCCCCCAAAGCCCCTTTCAGAATGTGGCCCTGTGAACATGGGCGGAGGACTCTGGAGGAGCAAGGGCGGCCGGAGAGAAGCAGCGGTTTCCCCTTCAAAGCGCCGCTTCTCTCCGGCCAGCTGCGCAGCCACCCCTGCTCCTCCTGAGTCCTCCGGCCACGTTCGCAGCACTCCCACCACCCGCACCGCCCGCCTGCTCCCCTGAGTCTGCAGGTGTGCCTCCGTTCCTGCTCTCCCCTGCCCCCGCAATGCAGCCCTCTCCTGCGCTGGCCCGCAGAGTGCGGGCGAGGGGGATAGCAGGGGAGGGGCCGGAGACTAGCCTCCTCGGCTAGGAGCTCAAGGGCCGGGCAGGACAGTCCCGCGGGCCGGACGTGGCCCGCAGGCCGTAGTTTGCCCACCTCAGCTTTAGAGCAAGCCCTAGGTGAAGAGGGTAAGGGCAGAATTTCTGTGAGGGGTGAACTGTTGCTTAAAGAAGCTCCTAAAGAAAGGAATCCTCATGGAAATATGTGCAAGCAGTTTGCTGTAGCTGAAGGGTGTGGAAGTGATTTGATCAAGCAAGTTTCAGTTCCTAACAGCCAGAAATTTTCTATTGTGAATGGATCCACTGACTTTCCTTTTGAAAGATCCCGTGTGAATAGCTTTGAGAAGGTCTCAGATGGAGTGAAAACTGTTAAGAAAGTTGAACAGCCCTATGACCAAGTGGCTGTGTTTGGCCAGCTTGTTGGGGAGACCATGGTGTTGGAACAGGAATGTCTCCGTGCTCATTCTGTAAGTGAGCAGTCTGCGCTTCAGGGGCTGAGGACAGATTTGGTTACGGGTGTTTCAGAGCAGAACAGTTGTAGGGCTGAATGCTTGAGGATGCAGGGGAGAGCAAGCAAACTCTCACCCCCAGACTCTTTGGATTTGTGTGGTATCTCTTTAAGACAAAGTCAAGCCTTGAAATTGGTAACAGCTGAGAATTTAGAAGCTAGTGTTTGTGTTGATGCAAATTACCTGACTGATAGGGAGAAGAAAGGCTTGCTAATAGCTTTTAGCAAAGAGAGCACACCCAATCAGCCAGTGAATTCCGTTAAGCAAGCAAAATCAGGGTTTAATCCTTCAGGACAAGAAGAAAAGAGAGAACTTAATTTTGCAAAGGGAAGCCACAGGGTAACCCTAAAAGGCCCAAACCCCAGTGATATTGAGCCGGAGGTGTGGCATGACAAAAATGATTGTAAATGGACACTTGCAATGGATTTGTTGCTATTGCTAATGGTAATTCTTGTAACTAATGTGTTGCTATTACCAAGAACTGTAAAAATGTACAATGTGCCAAATCTTTTGAAAAAACCCTTGAACATGTTAAAAGGAATACATGAGAAAACACTTTATTTTAAAAGGCCTTGTTATGCTGATGTTTCACAGTTAATGCCTGTAAACAGTATTGGAACTTTTCATAGGGGAAAAGACATTCCAAACCTGATGTGCTGTATGAAAAGGGAAACTGAGGCACACTACTAAATTGCTTTCACGACTAAATGCCAAGATTTCTATACTATGGACAACATTAATATCTACATTGTCTTAATATTAATTGGGTTCCAAACATTTGTCAGACCTTGTAGGGATAAAGTAGCTATATTCTTTGGCTCTTGGCAAGATCACACGAGACATACAGGAACCATGCTGCCAGAGCAGATCCAATCCACTATTGTTCTAACCAAGTTTCACCTTGAGTTTGTAAAGAGATTCAATCCTGTTAGTGAACAGGACTTTGATAAACCATTTCGGTTATACACCAATAGTCGCTGCAGTAAGACAGAACCCAGGATGGGGAGCTCTTGGGATGCCGTCAGAGATGTTTGTGTCGTCCCTTCCTGCATCATTTTTGCATTGGGGGTGTGATGTTATTGACATAAACTGTGACCGTATAGATCATTGCTGCAACCACTGTTATATATTTGCAGCAAATATTGTGCAAAGGTTGTTGTGTGAGGGGTCTATGGGAAGGTTATGATTTTCTGGCTTTGATTATGCTCTCTGTACGGGTGTACCAATTTTGTAGTTAAAGTTATGAATGTTGGCTATGTACTTGTATCTCAATGTGTTTTGATTCTGAGAAGCCTCAGTGAAGCATTTGGTGAAGCATTCCGTGAGCTTCTTGAGACGGGACTATTCTCAGTAAGTGCCCAATCAAAAAAACTTAACTGACACTTAACTGGCTGTATTTTAAAGAATCCTTATTGAGGTTACAGGGACAAACCATCCTGATGTGTAGAAAGAATAGTAAATATGGCAGGTGACCAGCTTGGCTTAACAGTGAAATCCTTGCTGATCTTAAACACAAAAAAGAGGCTTACAAGAAGTGGAAGATTGGACAAATGACCAGGGAAGAGTATAAAAATATTGCTCGGGCTTGCAGGAGTGAAATCAGGAAGGCCAAATCACACTGGAGTTGCAGCTAGCAAGAGATGTTAAGAGTAACAAGAAGGGTTTCTTCAGGTATGTTAGCAACAAGAAGAAAGCCAAGGAAAGTGTGGGCCCCTCACTGAATGAGGGAGGCAACCTAGTGACAGAGGATGTGGAAAAAGGTAATGTACTCAATGCTTTTTTTGCCTCTGTCTTCACGAACAAGGTCAGCTCCCAGACTGCTGCACTGGGCAGGACAGCATGGGGAGGAGGTGGCCAGCCCTCTGTGGAGAAAGAGGTGGTTAGGGACTATTTAGAAAAGCTGGATGACCACAAGTCCATGGGGCTGGATGCGTTGCATCCGAGAGTGCTAAAGGAGTTGGCGGATGTGATTGCAGAGCCATTGGCCATTATCTTTGAAAACTCATGGTGATCGGGGGAGGTCCCAGATGACTGGAAAAAGGCTAACGTAGTGCCCATCTTTAAGAAAGGGAAGAAGGAGGATCCTGGGAACTACAGGCCAGTCAGCCTCATAGAATCATAGAATCATAGAATATCAGGGTTGGAAGGGACCCCAGAAGGTCATCTAGTCCAACCCCCTGCTCGAAGCAGGACCAAGTCCCAGTTAAATCATCCCAGCCAGGGCTTTGTCAAGCCTGACCTTAAAAACCTCTAAGGAAGGAGATTCTACCACCTCCCTAGGTAACGCATTCCAGTGTTTCACCACCCTCTTAGTGAAAAAGTTTTTCCTAATATCCAATCTAAACCTCCCCCATTGCAACTTGAGACCATTACTCCTCGTTCTGTCATCTGCTCACCTCAGTCCCTGGAAAAATCATGGAGCAGGTCCTCAATGAATCAATTCTGAAGCACTTAGAGGAGAGGAAAGTGATCAGGAACAGTCAGCATGGATTCACCAAGGGCAAGTCATGCCTGACTAACCTAATTGCCTTCTATGATGAGATAACTGGTTCTGTGCATGAGGGGAAAGCAGTGGACGCGTTGTTCCTTGACTTTAGCAAAGCTTTGGACACGGTCTCCCACAGTATTCTTGCCAGCAAGTTAAAGAAGTATGGGCTGGATGAATGGACTATAAGGAGGTGTGACAAAGTTCCTGCTCTACCTTGGTGGGTCTTGCGCTTATTGGCGGATTTGCTCGCTTGGGAGATTCACGGCAGCTCTCAGCTTGGCCATTTTTCCTGAACCCACAGTCCAGGTCGACTCCTCCTGTGTCTGACCAGGAGTTGGGAGGTTTGGGGGGAACCCGGGCCCGCCCTCTACTCCGGGTTCCAGCCCAGGGCCCTGTGGAATGCAGCTGTCTAGAGTGCCTCCTGGAACAGCTGTGCGACAGCTACAACTCCCTGGGCTACTTCCCCATGGCCTCCTCCTCTTTATCCTCACCATAGGACCTTCCTCCTGGTGTCTGATAATGCTTGTACACCTCAGTCCTCCAACAGTCCGCGTTCTCACTCGCAGCTCCTCACACACACACCACAAACTGAAGTGAGCTCCTTTTTAAACCCAGGTGCCGTGATTAGCCTACCTTAATTGATTCTAGCAGCTTCTTGATTGGCTGCAGGTGTTCTAATCAGCCTGTTTTAATTGTCTCCAGAAGGTTCCTGATTGTTCTGGAGCCTTCCCTGTTGGAGGACGGGACCGTCCCTTGCTTGCTCCTCAGCTATCTGCTTTCTTTTCTTTCCTAAAGCCCCCTGGCCTGGATTTTTCTTACTTTTGGACCCTGCCTTAGTTCCCCCCCCGACCGGGCCAGACGCTTTTTGTTTTGGTTTGCTTTTTTGTTGTTTTTTTTTTCTTGCCGTTTACGTGCTGGTCGGCCTCCAGCTTGCTGCCAGCACCCGCCCCCCCCACGCCTGCTTTCGGGCGCAGCTATTTGCCTCAGCTGAACCTCCAGGAGGAGGGGGGGAAGATTGCCGATTTTGCTGTCCGGAGGGGGGAGTGGAAGCCCCCAGACCCAGCCGCTTTGCTGGCAGCTCGGACTATCTCTACAACATTTTTAGCATGTCGGAAGCCTTGGAACACAGCCAACATGGCCGGAGAAGAAGGATTTCAGAAGACAGGAGAAATAATTTAAGAAGCTACAAATCATCGTGAAGGGGGCCGTAAGACTGAGTAATTTTTTGAATTCTACTCTCGTGGGGGGGAGTTTGACTGTGTTTTAATTGCGTTTGTGGCGGCACAGGGGGTGTGGCAATAAGCTGCCCCCTGATCCATTGGTGCCCCCCTCACCCCCCCCCACCGTTACTACAACTGTCACGGCCCCCCGCTGCTTCGTCCCTGCTGGCAATCTGCCATCTGCCTTCTGATCCAGCTGTTTGCTTTGGACTTTGCCTTTCGGACCGGATATAACAGCTGACCAAACGAGACTCTTTGGACAAACGTGCGTGGGTTTACACCCCCCCTCCCCCGGACTGCTTATTTTACAGCCTGCCCCTATTATTGGATTCCCCCCCCCCCTTGTCCACCCCATTTGGTATTTTCCCCCCTTTCCCCCACCTGCAGTCTAGTAGGGAGGAGTGGTTAATTCGCCTCCCCCTCCCCCTTTTTTCCTTCCGGTGTCTCCCCGTCTCTCCCTGCTCACAATGGCAGGGAATGAGAGGGGCGAGGCCCCTTTAGCAAATTTAGTTGTTTCTCCCCCACCCCCCCCCGCCCAACCCCCAACCTCCCCCCCCCCCCCCACGATTGTTAAAATACTTGCCACCGCCCCCGCTGGGGCACCGGCAGCAGGAGGCACCAGAGTGATTACTGCCGCTGCTGTGCCCACTGCCCCTTCAGGTTCTAAGAACCCCCTGCCAGCTGGCTGCAAAGGCCAGGGTGGGCAGAAAGGAAAGGGCCCCGCTAAAACATCTGGGCCCTCCATGGCAGGGGCTGCCCCCACAGCCGTGGCCTCGTCATCGACCGCGGCGCCCCTCCCCACAGTTCCCTCCACCAGCTCTGCGAGTGCCCCTCCCCCGGGCCCCAGGACGTATGCCCGGGCGGTGGCAGGCTCCCCCTTGCCTGCCGCCTCATCATCTCACCCACCCACTGCCTCCGCTACCATTACCAGCAGCCGGGGCCCTTTTCCCGCCTTGACCAGGAGGCACGGTGTCCGTTGCCTCCTGGTGCCCGCCTCACCCCACGTGGAGACATACGTGCAGGCGTTGGCGAAAGTGGCAGGACCCACGGCTATTGTGGCGGCCTCCAAGATGTATGGGAAGGTGGTTTTTTTCTTAGCTACGGAGGCTGCTGCCCAGGAGGCGGTAGAGAGGGGCCTGGCAGTGGGGGGGGTGTTCGTCCCCCTAGAGCCGCTAGAAGACCTGGGCGTTCGCCTCGTCCTCACCTCCGTTCCTCCCTTTTTACCCAATGCTGCCCTGTTACCCGCTCTCTCCGCCCTGGGGAAACTTACCTCTGTCATCAGCCCTCTCCCGTTGGGCTGCAAGGACCCCACCCTCCGTCACGTCCTTTCGTTCCGCCGGCAAGTGCAGCTTTTACCGCCGGCGGGGGTGCGTGACGGGGAGGTGCTTGCAGGGTCCTTCCTAGTCCCCTACCAAGGAGCCCGCTATCGGGTCTTCTACTCCACCGGAGAGGCCCGGTGCTACCTCTGCCGCTCAGCGGGGCATGTCCGCAGAGACTGCCCTTTGGCCCGGGGGGGAGGGGCACCCGAGACCCCCGAGACCCGGCAGGACATCGGCCCCGTTGTTGCCGACGCCCCTGGCTGCCCAGCACCTGAAACCAACCCTCCTCCTACTCACTCCATCGCTGCTCCCGTCCGGGCCCAGGAGACTCCTTCCTTACAACGCCCGGGCGAGCAAGAGAGTCCCACCCTTGCTATTTCCACTTCGGCAGAGCCTATGGAGGAGGGTGCGACAAAGATATTATCGGGCATAGGAGAGGGCCCACCCCAAGGAGAACCCCCTCCCCCTCCTCATGCTGCCTCACCGCTACCCCCCCGAACCCCTGAACCATCGCCTCCGCCCCCCGACACGACCCCTGCTAACCAGCCCCCAGACGACGCTATGGAGGGCTGGAACCTAGTCCAGGGGAAACGGAGCAAGCGGAAGGCTCGAGCTCCGCTGCATCCATCCGACGCGGAAGCCCCCCGGAAGACCAGGAAGGGAGGCACTGACATCGAGCCCTCCGCTACGACCACGAGTGAGGTCCATCCGCTGGTGTCGGGAGGGGAAGACAGACTGGCTTTGGAGGGCAGGACCCCCCCTCCACGGGAGACCCTCCCCTCCGAGGCCCCTGAGGACGCCCCTTCTGCCCGGATACCATCCGAACCCCCCGCGAATCCCGAGGCGACTGCTGAAGCGGGCCCTAGAGGAGAGGCCCCCGGGGTAGCAGGCGTTGGCCTCTCCTCCGTGTACGCGGAGATTGAGGCCCTAGATTTGACCCCGGTCACCCAGGGAGAGGATGATCTACTCCCAGCTGGCCTCGGGATGGGCAATTTCACCCCAGCCCCTTTTTCCCCAGGCTCCCTCCCCCTGCTTGCCTTCCCGGGCGAGCACCATGCAGAAGGTGGTCTACCACCTGATGCCACGGCCGCCAAGACCACCGCGGAGTCAATGCCTAGCATTACTGGGAGCCCCCTCCCTTACCCCTTAACCCTCGTCTCTGCTCAGGAGGCACCTTCCTTTAGCTGCTTGCCTCCTGAATCTCAGAGCCTTACCTCTGCCCCTGCCCCCTCCCCTGCCCCCGCCCAGTTTACCCCCTCCTGCAATGCTCCTGCCGCCCCTGGGGTCGTTTTTTTTCCGCCTTTTGCAGATTCCCCCCAGGGAACAGTCTCTGCACTTTTTAGTCGCGACCCATTAGGAGTTGCAATTTTTCCCCCGCCATCCCCTTCCACCCCAAGGCATGAAATGGATTTAATAACCCCAGCCTGTCAGACGCCCCGTCGGTGGTCCGCACCCTGCCTACCCGCCTTAGCGGACCTCGAGGCTGTATTAAGAACCCCACCGGGGAATACCCCGGGAACCGTAACCCCACCCCCCCATGAGCTGCGGCATGCACTACGGAAGTTCTTAGAACACACCCGTGGTGCCCGCAATAAGGTACAGCTGGCTCTTCAGCTCTGGGGGGACTTTGAACAAATTTTTCAGGCCACAAGGGCCCTTATGAAGGAGGGCAGAGGGCAAGGCAGGCGCGGTGCTGCGGCCTACGAGCGGGCCCGCAGCTTCCAAAGCGATCTACTCGTCTACGAGATGGGTCACGGGCTGCTGCGCAACTCGCCGGGGGCCACAAACACCCCCGCCACTGAGAAACCCCCACCCCCCCAGCCCTCCGCATGATGCCTTTTCTTATTGCAAACTTGAACACCAGGGGCTGTAGGATGGCTCTCCGCAGGTCCCAGGTGCTCTCTTACCTTCGGGAAGGGGGGTACTCTGTAGTTTTCCTGCAGGAGACCCATACGGACCCGACCGTCGAGGACAGGTGGCGGCTGGAGTGGGGGGACGGGGTCTACTTTAGCCACTTCACGACTTGACAAGCTGGAGTGGCGACCCTGTTCTCCCCCACCCTACAGCCCGAGGTGCTAGGGGTCACTGAGGTCGTGCCGGGCCACCTGCTGCACCTTCGAGTCCGTATGGACGGGCTCGTGGTTAACCTTGTTAATATCTATGCCCCGCAAATGAGCCCAAAGCGGCCACAATTTTACCAGCGGGTGTCCGACTTTCTCGGCACCCTAGATTCGCACGAGTGCCTGGTCCTGGGAGGGGACTTCAACACCACCCTCGAGGAACAGGACCGCTCAGGGGCCGAGCCGAGCCCAACTGCTGCGAACATCCTCCGGGGAATAGTTGAGTATCACTCCCTAGTGGATGTCTGGCGTGACCATCACCCAGATGACACCTCCACGTTCACTTTTCTCTGGGTGGAGGCCCATCGGTCACACCACTCTTGTTTGGACCGTATTTATTTATCCCGTTTCCATCTTTCACAGGCTCACTCCTCCACCATTCGGCCGGCCCCTTTTTCCGACCATCATTTAGTTACTATAACGGTCTCCCTCCGGGCAGAGAGACCGGGGCCGGCCTATTGGCACTTTAATAATAGCCTGTTGGAGGACGAGAACTTTGTGACGTCCTTCCGGGAGTTTTGGCTGGCCTGGCGAGAGCAGTGGCGTGCCTTTCCCTCGGTGCGGCGATGGTGGGATTTAGGGAAGGTACGCGCCAAGCTCTTCTGCCGCAACTACACTCGGGGCACCAGCCGGCGGAGAAATGCGGCGATAGAGCAGTTGGAACGGGAGGTCTTGGAGCTGGAGAGGCGCCTGGCCGCCGACCCAAAGGATCCGTCCCTCTGCGGAGCGTGCCGGGAGAAGCGGGAGGAGCTTCGGGCCCTCGAGGACTACCGGGCCCGAGGTGCCTTCGTCCGGTCCCGCATCCGCCTCCTTCGGGAGATGGACCGCGGCTCCCGCTTCTTCTATGCCCTGGAGAAAACGAGGGGGGCCAAGAAACACGTCACCTGCCTTCTAGCGGAAGACGGCACCCCCCTCACGGATCCGGAGGAGATGTGTGGGAGGGCCCGCGACTTCTACACAAGCCTTTTCTCCCCGGATCCGACCGATCCTGACGCTTGCGAGGTGCTCTGGGAGGAACTCCCCACGGTCAGCGTAGGCGACCGAGACCGGCTGGAGCTGCCTCTCACCCTGGCCGAGTTCTCGGAAGCCCTCCGCCGCATGCCCACCAATAAATCTCCGGGCATGGACGGGCTGACCGTGGAGTTTTACCGCGCGTTCTGGGACATCCTCGGCCCAGACCTAGTCACCGTCTGGGCTGAGTCTTTGCAGGGCGGGGTCCTCCCTCTGTCGTGCAGGCGAGCGGTGCTCGCCTTGCTGCCGAAGAAGGGGGACCTCCGCGACTTACGAAACTGGCGTCCCCTCTCACTCCTTAGCACAGATTACAAAATCGTAGCGAAAGCAATTTCGCTGCGGCTAGGGTCCGTGATGGCGGACGTGATCCACCCAGACCAGACCTATACTGTCCCGGGTCGCAGCATTTTTGACAACCTCTTTCTAGTCCGAGACCTTTTGGAACTCGGGCGGAGAGACGGTCTGTCGTTCGCCCTCCTGTCTCTTGATCAGGAGAAGGCGTTCGATAGAGTAGATCATGGGTACCTCCGGAGCACCCTGCGGGCGTTTGGATTCGGACCTCAGTTTGTGAGTTTTCTCCGGGTGCTGTACGCCTCCGCGGAGTGTTTGGTTAGGCTCAACTGGACCCTGACCGAACCGGTCAGCTTCGGGCGAGGGGTGCGGCAGGGGTGCCCCCTCTCAGGCCAGCTGTACGCTCTGGCGATCGAGCCTTTCCTCTGTCTCCTCTGCAGGAGGTTGACGGGGTTGGTGCTGCGGGAGCCGGAGCTGCGGCTGGTCCTGTCGGCGTACGCCGATGACGTCCTCCTCGTGGTCCAGGACCCGGGCGACTTGGCGCGAGTGGAGGCATGCCAAGCCATCTATTCAGCAGCCTCCTCCGCCCGAGTCAACTGGGTCAAGAGCTCTGGCTTGGCGGTGGGGGGCTGGCGGCAGGTAAGCTCCCTCCCACCCGCGCTTCAGACCATCCGGTGGAGTGCCGGCCCTCTGCTCTATCTCGGCGTTTACCTTTCTGCCACGCACCCTTCTCCGCCGGAGAACTGGCAAAATTTGGAAGGCGGCGTGATTGAGCGGATCAGGAAATGGACGAGGCTACTCCGATGTCTCTCCCTTCGGGGGAGAGCACTGGTGCTTAACCAACTAGTCCTGTCCACGCTCTGGTACCGGCTCAACACCCTAGCCCCGGCCCCGGGTTTCCTGTCCCACCTCCGGAGATTGATTCTGGAGTTCTTTTGGTCAGGATTGCACTGGGCCCCTGTTGGAGTTCTTCATTTGCCCCTGAAGGAAGGAGGGCAGGGCCTGAAGTGTCTGTACACTCAGGTCCGCGTTTTCCGCCTCCAGGCCCTGCAGAGGCTCCTTTATAGTGCAGGTAGTTCGACGTGGAGCATATTGGCGCATGCCTTCCTACGCCGCTTCCATGGGCTCCGATATGACCGGCAGCTCTTTTATCTTTGTCCGAGAGGTTTTCCGCGAGACCTCTCCGGGCTGCCGGATTTCTACCAGGACCTCCTCCGGACCTGGAAACTGTTTTCAACGACCAGGTCCGTGGCGGCCATCGTGGGGGCAGATCTCCTCACGGAGCCCCTGCTACACAACCCCCAACTTCGTGTGCAGGCGGCGGAGTCCCGCACGGTGCGCCAGAGGTTGGTCCTGGCGGGAGTTACGAGGGTCGGGGACCTCCTGGACTACGACCGGGGAGACTGGCTGGATCCCCCGACGCTCGCTCGACGCATGGGGCTCTCCAGCCTTCGCACCCCCCGGTGCGTGCTTCAGGAGGTGGAGGCCGCTTTGACCCCCGCCGCTCGGGCTTATGTTAGCCGAGCCTTGCGCGAGGGCGCACCCCGCCCATCCTCTACCCCAGGCCCGCCGGACCTTTCCATCGGGCCCCTACCCTGCCGATCCCAACACACCCCTCATCCTTTCACTGCAAGCCGGCTGCATGAACTGCAACCGGTCGGTTTTCAAGTTGCGCCACGGCAATATTTATATACACTCACGCTTCATACCCTTCACGCCCGCACCCTGGTGTCCCGCCCCGATACAAAGTGGCGAGATCTCCTACCACCTTTGGAGGGTGAGCAACCTCGGTGGGCCAGCCTGTACTCCACCTTGGTCCCGAGGCCCGTCGGGGACATCAGTTGGCGGCTCCTTCACGGGGCTGTGAGCACGGGCGTGTTTTTGACACGGTTTACTTCCATCCCGGATACTTGTCCTTTTTGTAATGTGAGGGAAACCCTGGCGCATGTCTATTTAGAGTGTGCCAGATTGCAGCCCCTTTTTCGGCTCCTCACAAATCTTCTATTGCGCTTCTGGCTTCATTTTTCTCCCCACCTCTTCATCTACACACTCCCCATCCGTGGCCCCACCAAGTCGCGGGATCTCCTGGTTAACCTCCTCCTAGCTTTGGCTAAAACAGCCATTTATAAGACCAGAGAGCGGAGGTTGGCTCATGAGGCGTCCTGCGATTGTAGGGCCGTTTTCCGATCCTCAGTACATTCACGCATCCGGGCGGAGTTCCTCTGGGCGGCGTCCACCGACTCCCTTGACACCTTCGAGGAGCGGTGGGCGCTGTCCGGGGTTCTCTGCTCGGTGACCCCGTCCGGTTCCCTCCGCCTGACCCTCTGATTGAGGGATGGAGCGAGGGACGCCAGCCACAGCCGTTAGCTGCTGTGAATACCATCATTATTGTCATCTAGGAGGGGTCTTATAATACATGGGTGTACCCCCCTCCCTCCCAACCACCCACCCCACAGCCGTGCCCATCTTGTCGGGCACTCTCAGGAGAGGGAGGGTCGGTGACCCTGGGCGCGGCACTAGGTAACTCGAGGGGGTGGAAGACCACGAGTGTCGAGGAAGCCCCCCCGCTCTAGGCCACCAGGTAACTCAGGAGGGTGGAAGACCACGAGTGTCGAGGAAGCCCCCCCGCTCTGGGCCTGGGCTAACCTGAACACCTCTCCCTCCTGAAAGCTGTTGTGTTATATCTTTTGATTGCGTTGTTTTGTTGCTAAGTTTTTCTTTATCTTTTTGTAATTTCTGTAACTGTTACAAATAAACTTCTTTTCTGTTTCAAAAAAAAAAAAAAAAAAAAAAAAAAAAAAAAAAAAGCCTTCCCTGTTGGAGGACGGGACCGTCCCTTGCTTGCTCCTCAGCTATCTGCTTTCTTTTCTTTCCTAAAGCCCCCTGGCCTGGATTTTTCTTACTTTTGGACCCTGCCTTAGTTCCCCCCCCGACCGGGCCAGACGCTTTTTGTTTTGGTTTGCTTTTTTGTTGTTTTTTTTTTCTTGCCGTTTACGTGCTGGTCGGCCTCCAGCTTGCTGCCAGCACCCGCCCCCCCCACGCCTGCTTTCGGGCGCAGCTATTTGCCTCAGCTGAACCTCCAGGAGGAGGGGGGGAAGATTGCCGATTTTGCTGTCCGGAGGGGGGAGTGGAAGCCCCCAGACCCAGCCGCTTTGCTGGCAGCTCGGACTATCTCTACAACATTTTTAGCATGTCGGAAGCCTTGGAACACAGCCAACATGGCCGGAGAAGAAGGATTTCAGAAGACAGGAGAAATAATTTAAGAAGCTACAAATCATCGTGAAGGGGGCCGTAAGACTGAGTAATTTTTTGAATTCTACTCTCGTGGGGGGGAGTTTGACTGTGTTTTAATTGCGTTTGTGGCGGCACAGGGGGTGTGGCAATAAGCTGCCCCCTGATCCATTGGTGCCCCCCTCACCCCCCCCCACCGTTACTACAACTGTCACGGCCCCCCGCTGCTTCGTCCCTGCTGGCAATCTGCCATCTGCCTTCTGATCCAGCTGTTTGCTTTGGACTTTGCCTTTCGGACCGGATATAACAGCTGACCAAACGAGACTCTTTGGACAAACGTGCGTGGGTTTACACCCCCCCTCCCCCGGACTGCTTATTTTACAGCCTGCCCCTATTATTGGATTCCCCCCCCCCTTGTCCACCCCATTTGGTATTTTCCCCCCTTTCCCCCACCTGCAGTCTAGTAGGGAGGAGTGGTTAATTCGCCTCCCCCTCCCCCTTTTTTCCTTCCGGTGTCTCCCCGTCTCTCCCTGCTCACAATGGCAGGGAATGAGAGGGGCGAGGCCCCTTTAGCAAATTTAGTTGTTTCTCCCCCACCCCCCCCCCCCCCCCCCCCCACCCCCCCCCCCCCCCCACCACGATTGTTAAAATACTTGCCACCGCCCCCGCTGGGGCACCGGCAGCAGGAGGCACCAGAGTGATTACTGCCGCTGCTGTGCCCACTGCCCCTTCAGGTTCTAAGAACCCCCTGCCAGCTGGCTGCAAAGGCCAGGGTGGGCAGAAAGGAAAGGGCCCCGCTAAAACATCTGGGCCCTCCATGGCAGGGGCTGCCCCCACAGCCGTGGCCTCGTCATCGACCGCGGCGCCCCTCCCCACAGTTCCCTCCACCAGCTCTGCGAGTGCCCCTCCCCCGGGCCCCAGGACGTATGCCCGGGCGGTGGCAGGCTCCCCCTTGCCTGCCGCCTCATCATCTCACCCACCCACTGCCTCCGCTACCATTACCAGCAGCCGGGGCCCTTTTCCCGCCTTGACCAGGAGGCACGGTGTCCGTTGCCTCCTGGTGCCCGCCTCACCCCACGTGGAGACATACGTGCAGGCGTTGGCGAAAGTGGCAGGACCCACGGCTATTGTGGCGGCCTCCAAGATGTATGGGAAGGTGGTTTTTTTCTTAGCTACGGAGGCTGCTGCCCAGGAGGCGGTAGAGAGGGGCCTGGCAGTGGGGGGGGTGTTCGTCCCCCTAGAGCCGCTAGAAGACCTGGGCGTTCGCCTCGTCCTCACCTCCGTTCCTCCCTTTTTACCCAATGCTGCCCTGTTACCCGCTCTCTCCGCCCTGGGGAAACTTACCTCTGTCATCAGCCCTCTCCCGTTGGGCTGCAAGGACCCCACCCTCCGTCACGTCCTTTCGTTCCGCCGGCAAGTGCAGCTTTTACCGCCGGCGGGGGTGCGTGACGGGGAGGTGCTTGCAGGGTCCTTCCTAGTCCCCTACCAAGGAGCCCGCTATCGGGTCTTCTACTCCACCGGAGAGGCCCGGTGCTACCTCTGCCGCTCAGCGGGGCATGTCCGCAGAGACTGCCCTTTGGCCCGGGGGGGAGGGGCACCCGAGACCCCCGAGACCCGGCAGGACATCGGCCCCGTTGTTGCCGACGCCCCTGGCTGCCCAGCACCTGAAACCAACCCTCCTCCTACTCACTCCATCGCTGCTCCCGTCCGGGCCCAGGAGACTCCTTCCTTACAACGCCCGGGCGAGCAAGAGAGTCCCACCCTTGCTATTTCCACTTCGGCAGAGCCTATGGAGGAGGGTGCGACAAAGATATTATCGGGCATAGGAGAGGGCCCACCCCAAGGAGAACCCCCTCCCCCTCCTCATGCTGCCTCACCGCTACCCCCCCGAACCCCTGAACCATCGCCTCCGCCCCCCGACACGACCCCTGCTAACCAGCCCCCAGACGACGCTATGGAGGGCTGGAACCTAGTCCAGGGGAAACGGAGCAAGCGGAAGGCTCGAGCTCCGCTGCATCCATCCGACGCGGAAGCCCCCCGGAAGACCAGGAAGGGAGGCACTGACATCGAGCCCTCCGCTACGACCACGAGTGAGGTCCATCCGCTGGTGTCGGGAGGGGAAGACAGACTGGCTTTGGAGGGCAGGACCCCCCCTCCACGGGAGACCCTCCCCTCCGAGGCCCCTGAGGACGCCCCTTCTGCCCGGATACCATCCGAACCCCCCGCGAATCCCGAGGCGACTGCTGAAGCGGGCCCTAGAGGAGAGGCCCCCGGGGTAGCAGGCGTTGGCCTCTCCTCCGTGTACGCGGAGATTGAGGCCCTAGATTTGACCCCGGTCACCCAGGGAGAGGATGATCTACTCCCAGCTGGCCTCGGGATGGGCAATTTCACCCCAGCCCCTTTTTCCCCAGGCTCCCTCCCCCTGCTTGCCTTCCCGGGCGAGCACCATGCAGAAGGTGGTCTACCACCTGATGCCACGGCCGCCAAGACCACCGCGGAGTCAATGCCTAGCATTACTGGGAGCCCCCTCCCTTACCCCTTAACCCTCGTCTCTGCTCAGGAGGCACCTTCCTTTAGCTGCTTGCCTCCTGAATCTCAGAGCCTTACCTCTGCCCCTGCCCCCTCCCCTGCCCCCGCCCAGTTTACCCCCTCCTGCAATGCTCCTGCCGCCCCTGGGGTCGTTTTTTTTTCCGCCTTTTGCAGATTCCCCCCAGGGAACAGTCTCTGCACTTTTTAGTCGCGACCCATTAGGAGTTGCAATTTTTCCCCCGCCATCCCCTTCCACCCCAAGGCATGAAATGGATTTAATAACCCCAGCCTGTCAGACGCCCCGTCGGTGGTCCGCACCCTGCCTACCCGCCTTAGCGGACCTCGAGGCTGTATTAAGAACCCCACCGGGGAATACCCCGGGAACCGTAACCCCACCCCCCCATGAGCTGCGGCATGCACTACGGAAGTTCTTAGAACACACCCGTGGTGCCCGCAATAAGGTACAGCTGGCTCTTCAGCTCTGGGGGGACTTTGAACAAATTTTTCAGGCCACAAGGGCCCTTATGAAGGAGGGCAGAGGGCAAGGCAGGCGCGGTGCTGCGGCCTACGAGCGGGCCCGCAGCTTCCAAAGCGATCTACTCGTCTACGAGATGGGTCACGGGCTGCTGCGCAACTCGCCGGGGGCCACAAACACCCCCGCCACTGAGAAACCCCCACCCCCCCAGCCCTCCGCATGATGCCTTTTCTTATTGCAAACTTGAACACCAGGGGCTGTAGGATGGCTCTCCGCAGGTCCCAGGTGCTCTCTTACCTTCGGGAAGGGGGGTACTCTGTAGTTTTCCTGCAGGAGACCCATACGGACCCGACCGTCGAGGACAGGTGGCGGCTGGAGTGGGGGGACGGGGTCTACTTTAGCCACTTCACGACTTGACAAGCTGGAGTGGCGACCCTGTTCTCCCCCACCCTACAGCCCGAGGTGCTAGGGGTCACTGAGGTCGTGCCGGGCCACCTGCTGCACCTTCGAGTCCGTATGGACGGGCTCGTGGTTAACCTTGTTAATATCTATGCCCCGCAAATGAGCCCAAAGCGGCCACAATTTTACCAGCGGGTGTCCGACTTTCTCGGCACCCTAGATTCGCACGAGTGCCTGGTCCTGGGAGGGGACTTCAACACCACCCTCGAGGAGCAGGACCGCTCAGGGGCCGAGCCGAGCCCAACTGCTGCGAACATCCTCCGGGGAATAGTTGAGTATCACTCCCTAGTGGATGTCTGGCGTGACCATCACCCAGATGACACCTCCACGTTCACTTTTCTCTGGGTGGAGGCCCATCGGTCACACCACTCTCGTTTGGACCGTATTTATTTATCCCGTTTCCATCTTTCACAGGCTCACTCCTCCACCATTCGGCCGGCCCCTTTTTCCGACCATCATTTAGTTACTATAACGGTCTCCCTCCGGGCAGAGAGACCGGGGCCGGCCTATTGGCACTTTAATAATAGCCTGTTGGAGGACGAGAACTTTGTGACGTCCTTCCGGGAGTTTTGGCTGGCCTGGCGAGAGCAGTGGCGTGCCTTTCCCTCGGTGCGGCGATGGTGGGATTTAGGGAAGGTACGCGCCAAGCTCTTCTGCCGCAACTACACTCGGGGCACCAGCCGGCGGAGAAATGCGGCGATAGAGCAGTTGGAACGGGAGGTCTTGGAGCTGGAGAGGCGCCTGGCCGCCGACCCAAAGGATCCGTCCCTCTGCGGAGCGTGCCGGGAGAAGCGGGAGGAGCTTCGGGCCCTCGAGGACTACCGGGCCCGAGGTGCCTTCGTCCGGTCCCGCATCCGCCTCCTTCGGGAGATGGACCGCGGCTCCCGCTTCTTCTATGCCCTGGAGAAAACGAGGGGGGCCAAGAAACACGTCACCTGCCTTCTAGCGGAAGACGGCACCCCCCTCACGGATCCGGAGGAGATGTGTGGGAGGGCCCGCGACTTCTACACAAGCCTTTTCTCCCCGGATCCGACCGATCCTGACGCTTGCGAGGTGCTCTGGGAGGAACTCCCCACGGTCAGCGTAGGCGACCGAGACCGGCTGGAGCTGCCTCTCACCCTGGCCGAGTTCTCGGAAGCCCTCCGCCGCATGCCCACCAATAAATCTCCGGGCATGGACGGGCTGACCGTGGAGTTTTACCGCGCGTTCTGGGACATCCTCGGCCCAGACCTAGTCACCGTCTGGGCTGAGTCTTTGCAGGGCGGGGTCCTCCCTCTGTCGTGCAGGCGAGCGGTGCTCGCCTTGCTGCCGAAGAAGGGGGACCTCCGCGACTTACGAAACTGGCGTCCCCTCTCACTCCTTAGCACAGATTACAAAATCGTAGCGAAAGCAATTTCGCTGCGGCTAGGGTCCGTGATGGCGGACGTGATCCACCCAGACCAGACCTATACTGTCCCGGGTCGCAGCATTTTTGACAACCTCTTTCTAGTCCGAGACCTTTTGGAACTCGGGCGGAGAGACGGTCTGTCGTTCGCCCTCCTGTCTCTTGATCAGGAGAAGGCGTTCGATAGAGTAGATCATGGGTACCTCCGGAGCACCCTGCGGGCGTTTGGATTCGGACCTCAGTTTGTGAGTTTTCTCCGGGTGCTGTACGCCTCCGCGGAGTGTTTGGTTAGGCTCAACTGGACCCTGACCGAACCGGTCAGCTTCGGGCGAGGGGTGCGGCAGGGGTGCCCCCTCTCAGGCCAGCTGTACGCTCTGGCGATCGAGCCTTTCCTCTGTCTCCTCTGCAGGAGGTTGACGGGGTTGGTGCTGCGGGAGCCGGAGCTGCGGCTGGTCCTGTCGGCGTACGCCGATGACGTCCTCCTCGTGGTCCAGGACCCGGGCGACTTGGCGCGAGTGGAGGCATGCCAAGCCATCTATTCAGCAGCCTCCTCCGCCCGAGTCAACTGGGTCAAGAGCTCTGGCTTGGCGGTGGGGGGCTGGCGGCAGGTAAGCTCCCTCCCACCCGCGCTTCAGACCATCCGGTGGAGTGCCGGCCCTCTGCTCTATCTCGGCGTTTACCTTTCTGCCACGCACCCTTCTCCGCCGGAGAACTGGCAAAATTTGGAAGGCGGCGTGATTGAGCGGATCAGGAAATGGACGAGGCTACTCCGATGTCTCTCCCTTCGGGGGAGAGCACTGGTGCTTAACCAACTAGTCCTGTCCACGCTCTGGTACCGGCTCAACACCCTAGCCCCGGCCCCGGGTTTCCTGTCCCACCTCCGGAGATTGATTCTGGAGTTCTTTTGGTCAGGATTGCACTGGGCCCCTGTTGGAGTTCTTCATTTGCCCCTGAAGGAAGGAGGGCAGGGCCTGAAGTGTCTGTACACTCAGGTCCGCGTTTTCCGCCTCCAGGCCCTGCAGAGGCTCCTTTATAGTGCAGCTAGTTCGACGTGGAGCATATTGGCGCATGCCTTCCTACGCCGCTTCCATGGGCTCCGATATGACCGGCAGCTCTTTTATCTTTGTCCGAGAGGTTTTCCGCGAGACCTCTCCGGGCTGCCGGATTTCTACCAGGACCTCCTCCGGACCTGGAAACTGTTTTCAACGACCAGGTCCGTGGCGGCCATCGTGGGGGCAGATCTCCTCACGGAGCCCCTGCTACACAACCCCCAACTTCGTGTGCAGGCGGCGGAGTCCCGCACGGTGCGCCAGAGGTTGGTCCTGGCGGGAGTTACGAGGGTCGGGGACCTCCTGGACTACGACCGGGGAGACTGGCTGGATCCCCTGACGCTCGCTCAACGCATGGGGCTCTCCAGCCTTCGCACCCCCCGGCGCGTGCTTCAGGAGGTGGAGGCCGCTTTGACCCCCGCCGCTCGGGCTTATGTCAGCCGAGCCTTGCGCGAGGGCGCACCCCGCCCATCCTCTTACCCCAGGCCCGCCGGACCTTTCCATCGGGCCCCTACCCTGCCGATCCCAACACACCCCTCATCCTTTCACTGCAAGCCGGCTGCATGAACTGCAGCCAGTCGGTTTTCAAGTTGCACCACGGCAATATTTATATACACTCACGCTTCATACCCTTCACGCCCGCACCCTGGTGTCCCGCCCCGATACAAAGTGGCGAGATCTCCTACCACCTTTGGAGGGTGAGCAACCTCGGTGGGCCAGCCTGTACTCCACCTTGGTCCCGAGGCCCGTCGGGGACATCAGTTGGCGGCTCCTTCACGGGGCTGTGAGCACGGGCGTGTTTTTGACACGGTTTACCTTCCATCCCGGATACTTGTCCTTTTTGTAATGTGAGGGAAACCCTGGCGCATGTCTATTTAGAGTGTGCCAGATTGCAGCCCCTTTTTCGGCTCCTCACAAATCTTCTATTGCGCTTCTGGCTTCATTTTTCTCCCCACCTCTTCATCTACACACTCCCCATCCGTGGCCCCACCAAGTCGCGGGATCTCCTGGTTAACCTCCTCCTAGCTTTGGCTAAAACAGCCATTTATAAGACCAGAGAGCGGAGGTTGGCTCATGAGGCGTCCTGCGATTGTAGGGCCGTTTTCCGATCCTCAGTACATTCACGCATCCGGGCGGAGTTCCTCTGGGCGGCGTCCACCGACTCCCTTGACACCTTCGAGGAGCGGTGGGCGCTGTCCGGGGTTCTCTGCTCGGTGACCCCGTCCGGTTCCCTCCGCCTGACCCTCTGATTGAGGGATGGAGCGAGGGACGCCAGCCACAGCCGTTAGCTGCTGTGAATACCATCATTATTGTCATCTAGGAGGGGTCTTATAATACATGGGTGTACCCCCCTCCCTCCCAACCACCCACCCCACAGCCGTGCCCATCTTGTCGGGCCCACTCAGGAGAGGGAGGGTCGGTGACCCTGGGCGCGGCACTAGGTAACTCGAGGGGGTGGAAGACCACGAGTGTCGAGGAAGCCCCCCCGCTCTAGGCCACCGGGTAACTCAGGAGGGTGGAAGACCACGAGTGTCGAGGAAGCCCCCCCGCTCTGGGCCTGGGCTAGCCTGAACACCTCTCCCTCCTGAAAGCTGTTGTGTTATACCTTCTGATTGCGTTGTTTTGTTGCTAAGTTTTTCTTTATCTTTTTGTAATTTCTGTAACTGTTACAAATAAACTTCTTTTCTGTTTCAAAAAAAAAAAAAAAAAAAAAGCCTTCCCTGTTGGAGGACGGGACCGTCCCTTGCTTGCTCCTCAGCTATCTGCTTTCTTTTCTTTCCTAAAGCCCCCTGGCCTGGATTTTTCTTACTTTTGGACCCTGCCTTAGTTCCCCCCCCGACCGGGCCAGACGCTTTTTGTTTTGGTTTGCTTTTTTGTTGTTTTTTTTTTTCTTGCCGTTTACGTGCTGGTCGGCCTCCCGCTTGCTGCCAGCACCCGCCCCCCCCACGCCTGCTTTCGGGCGCAGCTATTTGCCTCAGCTGAACCTCAGGAGGAGGGGGGAAGATTGCCGATTTTGCTGTCCGGGAGGGGGGAGTGGAAGCCCCCAGACCCAGCCGCTTTGCTGGCAGCTCGGACTATCTCTACAACATTTTTAGCATGTCGGAAGCCTTGGAACACAGCCAACATGGCCGAGAAGAAGGATTTCAGAAGACAGGAGAAATAATTTAAGAAGCTACAATCATCGTGAAGGGGGCCGTAAGACTGAGTAATTTTTTGAATT